>NC_140505.1:163659058-163706558 GCF_964339955.1 Pipistrellus hanaki
TGCTAATCAGATAGGGACATAATGAGCCAGTTTAATTAAATGGGGATCTAACCTGGCGAACACTGGGAAAATATTTGCTCATTGACTTAGTAAAAGGCCACAGTTGCTTTTCACTGCATGGAATTGAAGGTTATGGAAAGTAAAGTAGGCTCTCGAAGCAGGAACCGTTCCGTGGTTGTCTACCAACTACTTGAATAGCAGAGGGTTTGTTAGTTTGGGAGAGGGGGCTGGGGCGGGAAGAGTTTAATCAAAGGGCCAGAAGACGCTGGAAACTGCTGACGGGTTCCCCCATTCTCCCCCAAAGGTGTCAGCATCACTGCTCTGCTCCGCTCTCAGAGGCAGGTTTCCTGGTCGAACCTGGTCTTCAGTGATTTGCAGGAAGGATTTCACTGCCAGTGGGCGCCTGGGTAACTGCAGAAAGGTAAGATACAGTTGTAGTTTATCTTCTTGGCAAGTGACAAGACTTGTTTGTTCTCCGGTGATCATGTGGACTTAGGTTGGGGATTACCGCTAGGTGCTAATAACCAAACTTGTAAAGCGTGTGACCTTATTTGTGTGCCGTGAAATAGAGGCGGCGGGGGGGGGGGGGGGGGGGGGGGGGGGCAGGGGGGGAGGTTGGATAGATACACCAAGGCATGGGAGGGGTTATAGAAATGTAAAGTTCTTGTAGACTCTTTAAGGTAACTGAAGACTTCAGGGATAACAGCAGTTCCTTTTCAAACTCCAGACAGGAGAAATGTTCGCGCTTTAACACAGGAGGAATCTCTGGAATGGGAAGATGATGATGGTCTTTAAATGTAAAAGATTACACACACACACACACACACACACACCCCATTTTTAATGACAGCTCAAGTAAAACAGAACCACATTTAAGATAATCTTCGGAACCCAGCAGCCATTAACTATGGATGCATCCATGGTCTGTAATTCTAATTGCACATCAGACTCACGTTACCTGCAGGGATGGAGTATTGCAAGGCCAATGCAGAAGCAACATGGTGCTCATCTGCTCTGGTGTACCGGGATGAAATAGCATATTGACCCTGAATCCATACTCTGAGTCAAAGCAATTGTCATTCTGCCACTGTAACACCTTGTTGCCAGTGGCAATGTAATTAAAGCTGTGAGGACTCATTTTCCATCCTTATCTCTTAAGCTCCCCTGAATCAGAAGCTGTTTGTCTGTGGTAACCGAGAAAACCTACGACAAGGCTACATGTTTATGTATGAATTTTTGGTAGCTTTCCCTCTTTAGGAAGCTGAGGTTCTACACGTAATTACCAGCATTCATCCAATTAATGCGCCTATGCAAATGTTGCCATGTGTATGCACACACACACAGGCGTGTGTGTGCTATGTGCCTATTTCTATGTATGCACCCAGACTCACTAGGTTATGTACACACACACACACACACACACACACACACACACACGCACACATACACACACGCACTAGAGTCTAAATTTTACTCACCCCCTTTTCTCCTCTATTAAAATTCCAAATGGCTAAGAGGATTTTCTCAATTTAGTCATACTTTTAATCTTCACTGAAATGAGTGATGACTTCTTATAATAAAAAGTTGACAGGCTTACATTGCGCACCGGTGGATTAGTTTCCCTTGGTGATGAGGTTTTCTTTTGTGCGCCGTGTGTCTGTTTGATGGAGGTTTAACAGAAAGCATTTTGGCAGAAATTGGATGCAGCAGGGATCATCTGGAGATGGCTGCTGTTCGATATTAACTGCACACAGTAACTTTTTTTTCCCTCTTCCTTTTTTTTTATTTTTTTATTTTTTATTCTTCAGCCAGGTGACAGAGAAAGCCAAAATATCTTTCCTCTTGAAAAATCAAAATTTATTTCCCGATTTAAGAATAAAGTATATGTCTATTCTGCAAGCACCACCAACTATTTAATGTCCTTAGGCAGGCCATTGTTTAACTTAAGCATAGAAAAAGCTTTTTCTGCAAGGAGGTATTGACAGGCAAATAACTGAAAGGTGTCTTTCTAATACCCAAATGCCTTTGATCCTCCAGAAATCAGCATGTGAACAGGAGCTGGTTAATGATCAGGATTCGATGTTTTATACCACGTATACACTTGACACTTGCCTAATTCAAAGAAAGAGACTCGTGGGCCGTCATTTGCATTATTTCCTCCCCGTCCTCACCTCCTTCTTGCAATTTCATTTTATTACTCGTTGGAAGCATCAAACGTCTCATAATGGAGACTTGCCAGATGTTGAATGTAGTGGAACATGCTCCAAGCATATGTACATATTTATGCTTGTGAATATATGCACATAGAGCAAATAAATACCAGGAAGGACACATCTCATTCCACAGGAAAACTCTGACCAGGTGGGCGGGAGCTAATAACATTCACAGCCCCTGAGCACCTCATCCAGTGATGCTATGCACATCCATCTATGATGTGAATACATTCAACCTGAGAGCCAGGATGTGGTACAAACGAGTATTTCTTTTTAAAAAAGGAATATATTTGTGTGTGTGTGTGTGTGTGTGTGTGTGTGTGTTTCCATTTACTACAACGATGAGGCTGTCCTGCCCAATTATACATATTTATTGCTAACTGAACAACCTTTATTTGGAAACAGTGAGAATTTAATTATGGCTTTAATTTTCTAAGAATAAGGAAACCCTCCAAGTCTGCTCACAGTGTGAAGTTCTCAAAACGCTTATGATAGAGATAGGACAGGCCTAATCTGTACTTACCTCTGCCTCCGACAGCAGCGGTGACAATCCTGCCTGCCTTGTCAAGTTTCAAGAACTTGCAATCCTTAATTTAAACACTCGAGAGATCTATGGAGCCTGTCAGTCTGGTTAATTAAGCCCTGTCTTCTTTTACCCCTCTCCTCACCCAAACAAAATCTTGCCTTTTTTTTTAAAGGCCACTTAATGCTCTATCTACTGATTGAGCAAACAGGTTCTAGCCTAAGTAGAATGATCATAGGAGACTTAAGTAGAATAGCTCTTGGTATTAAAGGAACAGACATTAAAATCTCCACTCGGAAGTATCATGTGTAGGTCAGCCTGAGCATGCTCAGTTTTTTTTTTTCTTTTAGAACTAATGTTTTAAAAATCAGATAATCCAGAGCAGTAAATAATAATATATATTTATTATTATTTATAGTAATATATATTTATTATTAGATAAACCAGAGCAGTAAATAGTATAATACATTTAGGAATATATCAATTTTTTCTCAACCCTAGGAACTGAATTTCTAACAATCTTTTAGTAGGAGATTTGCAAATGAGGAACTTAGTACCCTATTGGAAAAATAAGATTAGAAGATTAAAAATCCTGAATATACCTATGAAAACCTGTAATTATTTAAATTATAAATGAAAGTTTATATTCACTAATATAGCACACTAAAGAAAACACACTAAGTAGACTATTAATTGACAAATATAAATTCACATATCTTAAATTAATATTAATAAATACTGTGTAATTGATTTTAATTGACCACTCTTTGGTGACCAAATTCACTTGAATATCTTATTCCATTTCTATTTCAACAACATACTGATACATTGTTGGTTTTGCTCCAGATAATTTTTATGACAGCAGTTTCCCCATTTTCATCTTCATCAATGTTTAAAGATTCTGTGACTTTAGAGTTAAAAGGCCATGCTTCCTGTATCCTACTAGAATCCTCCATACAGAGAGGCTCCACTCCCTACTTCAGATTTCTCAGTTCTCTAGCTCTCCTCAAACACAAAGTGCTTGTCTTACCGGAGTGACCCTAGGACAAAGCACGTTCTATCAAGCTTTGTTTCTGTATGTGAGTGTGTATTTTTAAGAAATTGCCTTTATGACATGTGGAAAGTAGTAATCAAACGTGTCATTTTATTTTTTTAAATATGTTTTTCTTGATTTTTAGAGAGAGAGGGAGAGGAATAGAGAGATAGAAGCATCAATGAGAGAGGAACATCATCAGTCTGCTGCCTCCTGCACATCACTCACTGGGGATAGAGCCCAAAACCCGGGCATGTGCCCTGACTGGGAATTGAACTGGTGATCTCTTGGTTCTTGGGTCAAAGCCCAACCACTGAGCCACACCAACTGGGCCTCTATCAAGCTTTCTTAAACATCTCAATTTCGTCTACTTAGTTTATATAACAATAGTAGTACATGTGTATCCTCTCCTATGACCATCTTAGTACCAAGGCTCCATTTCTAAAAGTCTTGTTCTATTTGGCTATTTGCTTTATTGATTTTATCTTTATTCCAATCTTTCTTCATTTTCTAATTATCATCAACAGAAGTAAATATCAGTTTATAGATATAGGAATTGAAATTCTTGAGATGGGGAAATTATATAAACAGTAAATCCCATATACCAAACTTTCTCTAGTAAGTAAAGGTGTGATTTGGGAGGCATTGTTAGATTCCCATGATTCCACAATAACTAAAAGGAATAATTTTCCTAATTTAGAATCTGGAAAGTAAGAACACATCTAGGCAAGACTAAAAGTCACTTTTTTGGACTGGGATTTTATCACTGATATCCACATTAAGGTGTATGCTTCTTTGTTCCCCCTTAGCCTCATAACCATGAAGGCAATCAAGATTCACTGAACATGCATGTAATGCTTGAAATTTTAAGACAGGTGAATCTGTACCAGTTTGAAACATGCTCCTGATGGGTAGTTAACACAACTCAGGTGCGATTATTATCTTTATACCTTCTTCAATGTGTGCAAATCTATCCTTACGTCTTTACCTGTTTTCACTGCTCACAGACACAAATAGGTATTTACTTTTTTAGTTGCCAGACATTAATGTGAATTATCAGTCAATCTTCAATTGGCAGGTATTCTACCAAATGTTACACTAGCTGTAATCAGGTCATGTCTGTGGCTAGATCCACCACAACTGAGATTGGTCCAGACCAGTGGTCGGCAAACTGTGGCTCACTAGCCAAATATGGTTCTTTGGCCCCTTGAGCTTCTAGCAAAGACCAGCTTAGGAGTACCCTAATTAAGTTAATAACAGTGTACCTACCTATATAGTTTAAGTTTACAAAATCTGACTCTCAACAGAAATTTCTATCGTTGTAATGTTGATATTTGGCTCTGTTGATTGATGAGTTTGCCGACCACTGGTCCAGGCAAATCAGCCACAATGAACTCTTTCCTATAGATTAGAGAAATAAACAGACTTCAACACTATTCTCATTTGAAGTACAGAGAGTCAGAATTTTATCAGCACTACCTAAACTGGCAAGCTCACATTATGATGATTTCTAAGGGCAGATTCTATTCCAATGATCCAAGAGGGCAACTAGAGTTCCTGAGAGCACACATAAATTTAATGAATTAGGATAAGAGAATGGTTTATAATTCACACCCATTGTCTTTTATCATTTAAAGGGTGAAATAAACAGTTTTTCAGCTACCATATCTGCCATGTTTTGACATAATCAACGTTCAAATGGGCCTTGAATTTGTGAATCATCCCTCACCTCTAACAAATATCAAGGAGCAACATTTTCACCACGTTCTCAAGCAAATTCAAAATCTTATTTCTGAATTGAATTAAATTTAAGTACCCAACATTGATACTAAATCTCTGGTCAAACCCACAAAATAATGTTTTTCTTAAACTACTCATTTTTTTCTTTGATGATTCCTATTTGTCCTTTAATAGCCATATCTGTTATTACATTTTTATTCAATAATCTTTGAACTCATTCGTTGTTTTCTCACCAATTGTATTTTTAATTATGCTAATGATTTTCTTCTTTGTAATAATGTGCCTTCCCAACTAACACCTCAAATAACCCTTTGCTTTTTCACTTACCAAATATATTCTTCAAACTAACAGAACAAGCAGATTCTTGACTAATAAATCATTCTATGGCCTATGCTAAAACACCTGTGTATGACTACTGTACTCACTCTATTGAAGAATATTGAAGAAGAGTTATCTGAATAGGAGTTTCTCTACTTAAAAAAGAGAGAGAGGGAGAGAACAGTGGCATTAAGAATATCATTACTCAAATTATTAGAAAAGCCAACCAAAAAAAAAAAAAAAAACCTTAAATGTTTAATTATCTCACACATTGCAAGAGTCTGCTGGAGCAAGTTGAGGTGTATCTACTCATTGGTGCCATGCCTGACCCAGGATCTTCACATCTTTCTGTTCTTCCTTCCTTAGCATATTTATGAGTTTTCATGCCCATTTTGTTGCCTAGCCTCCTAATGACAAGATGGTTGCTGCAGCTCCGTGCACAATACAAATCAAGGCAGGAAAAAAAAAAGTATGAAGCATCATGATCTATCCCTTTTATTAGGAAACTTTAAAAAACATCTCTGAATATGTCTCATTGTCTAAAACTAGGTAACTACAAGATTACTTCTACTTGTAGGGAGGCCCAAGAACACATGTTAATTATCCCTGCCTTTATATTGACAAAAGAGATCTAAAGTGAAGTTGGCCTAACTAATTAAAACATATTGCCACAGAAGTATTTAATAATTTTATAATCAACCCATCAAAAAATACCATAAAATTTAAGTGCCTGAAATAGAATTCAATAGCATAAAAAATAGCCAACATATTTCATTTGTACTTATTAGCATACAAACTGATGATTTTGAAGTGGCACAAGCTTACATTGAGACTTAATCTATTCTATATGTGCTTCGTTAAAGTATTCATTTGTCAAATTTTAAGTGTGCAAATATATACAGGCCAAAATGGGAAATTGGTAAGGATGACTAAGGAAGAGCTACAAGCTGAGATAAAATACTAAAAAATTACCTCAGTTTTAAATGTATGCAAAGGTAACAGAAAAGCTTATCATCTGAGGCATTCACAAAAATTAGTTAACCTACCCTGTTTCCCCGAAAATAAGACAGTATCTTATATTAATTTTTTCTCCCAAAGTTGCGCTAGGTCTTATTTTCAGGGGATGTCTTATCTTTCCATGCACTAGGTCTTATTTTCGGAGGATGTCTTATTTTCGGGAAAACATGGGTAGTAGCTTTTTTTTGTTTGTTTGTTTAGACATTTTTTACTCTTATTTTTAAAACATTTTATTAAATTTATTGAGGTGACATTGGTTAATAAAAATTATATAGGTTTCAGTTGTACAATTGTATAATAGTGGTGACCAGGCTAGCAGGGAAGGGGGCAGTTGGGGGTGACCTGACTAGCAGTGGGGGGTAGTTAGGGGCCACCAGTTTAGCGGGGGGAGGGGAAGGCTAATTAGGGGCCACCAGTTTAGCAGGGGGGGAGGGCTAGTTAAGGGTGGTCAGGCTGGGGAGCACAGAAGGATAACCAGGCATGAAGGATAACCAGGCTTGCTGGGGATGGAGCAATCAGGCAGGGTCAGTTAGGGGTAATCAGGCTGGCAGAGGGGACAGTTAAGGGTGATTAGGCAGGTAGGAAGGCAAGCAGTTAGGAGCCAGCAGTCCCAGATTGTGAGAGGGATGTCTGACTGCTGATTTAGGCCTGATCCCCCCGAGTGGTCCTGGATTGGAGAGGGTGCAGGCCAGGTTGAGGGGACCCCCTCATCAGTGCATGAATTTCATGCACCAGGCCTTAAGCCGAATATGGTAAGTGTCCTTCAGCCAAACCACCAGGGGGCAGACGCTCAACACAGGAGCTGTTGAGCTGCAGTGACTTGGCAGTGGCAGTACTCAGGTGACGCACCCCAAAACCAGAGAGGAGGGAGCCTGATTCCTCCCGGGGCCACGCAATTCCACCTTCATCCATGGGTTGTGCTGTTGCTGGGGCACGGTCAGCCCCGAATCTGGTTTACCGCACACTTGTGTTTGTCTTCCACACCCTGTGCAACAGCAACTTTGCAGAGTGCCCTTTCATATTCTGGGACCCCTCGGAGGATGTTGGAGAACCAGTTTTGGCCTGATCCCCACAGGCCAGGCCAAGGGACCCCACCTACTGGGAGGGACCTTGCTCACTCCACAGACACCAGGAATAGATCAAAGGAGGTTGACCCCAGGGCATGTCTGGCCTGTCTCACCCAGTCTTGCCCTGCTGGCCACCTTCTAATTAATTTCCTTTCAATGTGCATGAATCTGTGCACTGGGTCACTAGTTTTAACACATTGGTCATCAATGATGCATTGCAACTTTGCATAGATCATATTTGAATGTAAACATCTTGACGGTAATAATTATCACTTAAACTTTGGAAATGGTAAAAAAAAGAAATGCTAATTTAAAACCTATCTCAGTAGATTTTGAAAATTAGCATTGTATGTATTAAGATGACAATTTGATAATCTTCCATCATTCATACTGGTTTATTTAGGAAAACGTTATTATTGAGTAGTCTACTAAAATCTTTAAATTTGTATTTAATACCTTTTGAGATCATTGTTGCATAATTCTTTTTTCTTGATTTGAGACTTTTTTTCACTTGCATTTGAAATAAACCAGGAATCGAAGAGAACCAGTAAATTGAGCGTTAGTATTGGAATATCAATATACAAATACAAAAGCAGCTTAAAACAAACTTTCCATGAATGGCATCTAGGGAGTGGTTTTGCTTGCTGGGTTTAATTAATTTCAAAATTAGAATAACTAGATTGCATGTTACAACTCTGGGATGATACTTAGACCAGGATGGAAATGTCCAGATGATAAATAGGAAGAAATTGCTATGGGAATGTGTGCATGTATTCCTCACTTAGTGGTCATTTTTAGATAAACTCATTAATGCAGTTCTTATTCAAATTTACCACTTGAGATTAGAAATAGCCAATCACCAATCATATGTCCACCTTTAAAATGCTAAGAGATATGTAGACAAAACTTTTTATATTGTATTATTACTTCAAACTAAATGTAAACTAAGTTGCACAGAATAACTTCTCATCAAATTGATGTCTTTCATCAGCACTTGCAGGATGCAGGTAAAGAAGAGAATTCACTAGAGCTTTTAGTATTTGCTAGGGTGCCATATATCATATTCTACTCTAATGAAATGGAGTTATTTCTACATTTATAAACCAGTTTTCCTCCTTTGGAGGATTTAGCTAATCAGTAAAAGCAAAATATTTTCTAAGATTTTTCCTAGGGAAAATGACTTATGGTAATTGCAGAAAAGAGTGCTAGTGTTTCTCTACATAACAATTTAGACTTTTATTGTTAACCATCCTCATTCTCCACTTAAATTGGGAGATATCTAAATACATCCTTAAAATACATCTTCAGCCCAGCCAACATTGCTCAGTGGTTGAGCATCAACCTATGAACCAGGAGATGAAGGTTTGATTCCTGGTCAGGGCAAATGCCCAGCTTGCTAGTTCAATCTCCAGTGTGGGGAGTGCAGAAGGCAGCCAATCAATGATTCTCCCTCATCATTGATGTTTCGATTTCTCTCTCCCTCTCCCTTTCTCTCTGAAATCAATAAAAATATATTTTAAAAACTAAAATACATCTTCAAAGGACAGATAGGAACTATAAGGTGATTTGGGAAGAATCTATAAATACAATGGATTTAGGTTATGCCCATCAATGTACACTACCAAAAAAAATTAAGTAATTACAGTTGAAACTTTGAATATAAATAGAATATATGCATTTGAAATAGAAAGAGACACAGGTATGTGTGGATAGTTCCCAAAGTAAGAGAATCAAATAATTGGAAGCCACTTGTATAGTAATGAAAAGAGCAGATACTAGGGTAGAGCAACAGGAAAAGGCAACATTCATTGAAGGGAAGAGCTGATACTAATAATAGACTAGTAATAATCCTTGACTCTAGAAAACTTACTAGAGGAAATGGGAAAAGGAAAACAGTAAAGAGATACAGATTTATGTGTTCAGAAATCTCTATATGCTGAACTACTCTCTAGGTAGCATAATAAAGTTGTACTTTGAAATCCTATCTTTGCCTTACTTTTTTATGAATTAAAATTTCTATTGGTTTTCTTGTAATATAAATTTTAGAAAATCCAAATTTTGTTTTATTGGTCTGACACCTAGGCCAAGAACAGTAATGAAAAGTACAAAGTACCCTAAATTTTAAATCTATTTAAATATACTACTTATAGAAATGGGGGCGGAGAGCTTAACCAGAGAGTTACAGTCAAGGAAAGAAAAGAAAGGAAGAGGAAAATCAAATAAAAGTGTGTAAATAAAATACTTAAAACAATGTCTGGCACATTAATTGTAACAAAATTTAAGCAATAAGATCAGTTAAAATTGGTCTTGGATTCTTCTGGAAAACTTGGAAAGGCAAGGTCCTTAAGGGAAACCTTAGAACATAAGCATACAAAATTTTAACTTTCCAAGGGTCTAAAGAACACAAAAAAAGATGAATCAAATTCATCTTAATAATGATTTTTAACAGGTCACTG
This sequence comes from Pipistrellus hanaki, assembly GCF_964339955.1. NCBI lineage: Eukaryota > Metazoa > Chordata > Mammalia > Chiroptera > Vespertilionidae > Pipistrellus > Pipistrellus hanaki. Next base: position 163,669,426 of record NC_140505.1, read on the forward strand.
AGATCTAATTGACATACAATAAACTAATTAAAGTCTTCAATCTTACCTGAGAAACCATCATCACAATCTAGACAGTGAGCATATCTATCATTCCTCATGCCTCTTGATAATCACTCCTTCCCAGCCTTTCTCAGCTGCAGGCATCCATGTATGTATATGCTTTCCTTTCATGATAAATCAGTTTTTGAGCTTCTGGAACTCTTAATAAATGGAATAATACAGTAGATATTTTTTTTGTTTGGCTTCTATCACTCAGCATAATTATTTTGTGACTCCTCTGTTGTGTATGTTTATCCCTTTTTATTGTTAAATAGAATTTCATTTTATGGATATATTACAAGTTGTTTATGTATTCTTGCATTAATGAGCATCTTGGTTGTTTCCAGTTTGACACTATCTTACCTAATAATAGACAAACATGTAAATTGACCATACTTCCACTATGCCACCAGCCAATCAGGAGTGATATGCAAATTAACCCAATAAAGATGGTGGTTAATTTTTATACATAGGTGCCCAAGGATGGGACTGGATGCTTGTATCATTGCCATGGCAAAAATGCAGGCTTTCTACCTCACCACCAGTCTCTCAGAATCTCTGGGCAGCATGGGAAGGCAGGCCCATAGCAAAAAGAGGTGGCTTTAGGGCCTGAATGGGAAGGGGCTGGGCTGAAGTGGAAAGGCGGTGCTAGCAGCCAGGAAAGGAAAGCGTATTCTAGCATGAATCTTTGTGCATCAGGTTTTTAGTCTTTTATAATAAAAGCCTAATATGCTAAGTGCCCAGTAGTCCAGTTGTCCATTGAACCAAAGTGTAATATGCTAATGATATGGTAAGGCCACTCAACTGCTTGCTATAAGGTGCACTGACCACCAGGGGTCAGACAGTCAACCAGTCGACAAGTTGCTATGATGTGCACTGACTACCACGAGACAGATGCTCCAAAGAGTAAGTAAGCTTGTTGCTGGGCTCCAGCTGATCAGGACTGAGAGATAGGCTGGACATGCCCAGGAGACCTCCGATGGTCCCTCTCCAGCTTGCTAACCTCCTGTGTTTCTCCCCGGCCCCAATTGTGCATTGGTGGGGTCCCTTCAGCCTAACCTGTGCCCTCTTGCAATCTGGGACCCCTCAGGGGATGTTGGAGAGCTGGTTTGAGTCTGATCCCACAATTCAGGCCAAGGGACCCCATGGATGCACAAATTTGTGCATGGGGCCTTTATTCCTATCTAATAAAAGAGTAATATGCAAATTAACCACCACTCTGCTACAACCACAAGCCACACCAACCAGCCAATCAGGAGTGAGTATGCAAATTAACCCAACCAAGAAGACTGTGGTCACAGATCGAGTAGGAGGCTTAGGTATCCCTGGTAATGGAGGAAAACAAGCTTTCAGCACAACCTGGCCAGCGTAGGCCTCCACTCAAGGCTACAAAGTTTCAATTATAGAAGATAAATAAATACCAGATACCAGGGCCTCCACTTGGGGCACCTGGGGTCATGGCCGGCCTGCAAACCACCACAGGCCCCTAGCCCCGGCTGCCCCACACCCTAAGGGAACCCCCATCCTGATCTGGGACACCCTTCAGGGCAAACCAGCTGCCCCCGCATCCAATGCACCAGGCCTCTATCCCATCTAATAAAAGAGTAATATGCAGATTGACCATCACTCCAATACACAAGATGGCTGCCCCCATGTGGTCAAAGATGACTGCACCTATGTGGACACAAGAAGGCTGCCACAAGATGGCCAGCAGGGGAGGGCAGTTGGGAGTGATCAAACCTGAAGGGGAGGGCAGTTAGGGCTGACCAGGCAGGCAGAAGAGGGAAGTTGGGGGTGACCAGGCCTGCAGGGAAGGAAGTTAGGGGCAAACAGACTAGCAAGGGAGTGGTTAGGGAGTGACCAGGCTGGCAGAAACAAATGGTTAGGGGCAATCAGGAAGGCAGACAGGTGAGCAGTTGGGTGCCAGGGAGCCCTGGATTGTGAGAGGGATGTCTGACTGTCCTACCGGGATCAGGCTTAAACAGGCAGTCAGACATCCCTCGAGGGGTCCCCTATTGGAGAGGGTGTAGGTTGAGCTGAGGGACACATCCCCATGCATGAATTTTGTGCACTGGGCCTCTAGTTATAAATAAAGCTGCCACTAACATTCCTATTTGGACATAGATTTTTATTTCTTCATGAGTAGAATGACTGGTTCATATAAATGACATGTTTAACTTTTTAATAAAATGTCAACTGGTTTCCACTGTGATGATAACATTTTACATTTTTGTCAGCAATGAATAAGAATTGCAATTGCTTCATAGCCTCATTAACTTTTGGTATGGTCAGTATTTTTAATGTTAGTCATTCTAATGTATGTAGTAATATTCATTCATCTTTAAATTTGTATTTTCTTATTAAATAATAATGTTATGCATCTTTTCATATGCTTATTTGTTATATCTTATCTTTTTTGGTAAAGCACTTATTCTATATTGTTCTAACTTTTGGGTCATTTATATTCTTATTATTGAGTGGTAAGAGTTCTCTCACAACTAGCGAAAAGTTCTAGATACATTTTGTTTATCAGATAGGTGTTTTCCAAGTATTTTCCCCCAATCTCTGGCTTATCTTTTCTGTCTTTTAGCAGTGTCTTTCAAAGATCAGATCTTTTTCATTGTGATAAAGTCCAGTTTATCATAATTTTTCTTCAATGTATTGTGTTCATGTTGACATAATTAAGTAATATTTGCCTAACACAAAATATTCTCATTTTCTTCTAAAAATGCAGTTTTAGGTTTTATATTTAGCTTCATAATTTTTTTTTAGTTAAATTTTGTATATCATACTAGCTATGGGTTGTAGTGGATGTTTTTGCATATGGATAATTTGTGTTAGTACCAACTTGCTGAATTATCTTGGTATCTCTGTCATAAATGAGCTCATCTTATGTGTGTGTCTATTTAATAGGTTCCCTATTCTGTTTCATTGATCTTTTTATCATTATATCACTATAATGATGTCTCAATTTTGGTAGCTTTATAAAAAGCCTTAAAATAAAATAAACATAGGCTTCCAATTTGATTTTCTTTTTCAAATTTGTTTGCACTATTTGATATTTTTATTGCCATTTAAACTTTAAAATCAGTTTGTCGACTTCTGCAAAGACACTTGATTGCATTTTGATTGGGTATTGATTCAACAGATCAATTTGGGAAAAATTAGAATCTTAACAATATTGTGTCTTCTGACCCATGAATATGATATATTTTCCAATTATTTGTCTTTAATTTCTGTCAGCAATGTTTTATAGTTCTCAGTGTTCAGATCTTGCACATATTTTTTTTCCAGTTTTCCTCTAGTTTGTCAAATAATTTATCTGAATTTGTTGAGATGACAATCATATTTTTTTTAATCTATTAATCTATCACATAGTGAATTATATTGATCTGTGTTGATTATTTTCAAATGTTAAATCATTTCTGGAATAAAACTCATTTGGTCAGGAGGTATTTATTTTCTTAAATAATATTAAAGTTGGTTTGCTAAAACTGTGTTTAGAATATTCTATGCTCATAAAGATATTGCTCTATGCTTTTTCTTCTGTAATCTGTTTTGGGTCTAAAACTTTTTTGTGGTAATGTTTTTAAATATAATTTAAAAATTTTAGTAGATGTATGTTTTTTTTATTTTATTTATTTATTTTAGTGAGATTTGACATTATTCTTCAAGGAATTGTCTATTTTATTTATGTTGTCACATTTGTTGGCATAAAATTGTTCAAATTATTTACTTCCCAATCATCCTTTTAATTTATGTAGAATCTGCGTTGGTTTCACCTCTTTCACTCCTAACATTAGATATTTGTGTCTGCACTTGTTAACTTATCATCAGTATGGTTATAGGTTTATTACTTTTATTAATCTTCTCAATTCAGCTTTTGGCTTCATTGATTTTCTCTATTGTTTTTCTGTGTTTTTTTTTCTGTTTAATTATCTTCTACTTTAATATTTATATCTTTATATATTTCTTTGCATACTTTGGGTTTATTTATATTTTTTCTTATTTTTTGTTTCATTTGTTATTTTTTCTAGCTTTATTTTGTGTGTTCTTTTTCTTAAGGCAGAAGTGAAATGAAAACATTGAGTTGAAATTTATTTAACATCATCACTTCAGCTATAAATTTCCCTCAAATACTGCTTTAGAGCAATCTCACAAATTTTGATGCATGGCTTGTTAATTTCATTTTATTTTAAATACTTTTAAATTATTTCAATGATAATTCTCCCCTTAGCCACTGTTTTGCTTTCTGTGGTTTCACTTACTTGTGTTCAATTGTGATCCAAAATTACTAAATAAAAAATTCCTACAACAAGGAGTGCAATCTGTCCTTAGGAGATTTGATGCAGGGAGTGAAGTTTGCAGGTCCCAGAGGAAAAGTTAGGACAATTTGGCAGGAAATTCCAAGGTCTTATGTACGCAAAGCATGGCATAGAAGGGTGAGGGCTGAGAGTGTGTGAGACCTGGCCCTGAACACTGTTCATTCTCTGTTTCACAGGGAAATCCTCTTGCATACATGTGAAAACATTATTTTTATGATCGTTGTAAAACTGGTTTACATCTTTTCTTTTAAAATTTAATATATATTTGTATAACCCAGTGAGTACTAATTATATAACTAAATAATATATAATATGTCTACATACATGTACACACATGTACAAACTGTACATAATACTTATATACTTTTGTATAACCCTGTAAATAATACATATAGGCCTTGTATGTCAAATTATTTCATAATAATTCACAAAATTAGCAATGTCCATAAATACTGAATTAACATTTTTCTCTTTTCCATTGCTTTCTTAAAAATATATATCTTTGTTGATTTTTTAGAGGAGGAAGGGAGAAAGAGATAGAAACATCACTGAGAGAGAAACATGGATTGGCTGCCTCTTGCACGCCCCGCACCAGGATCAAGTCCACAACCTGGGAATGTGCCCTGACCAGAAGTGTTCCCTGTGCTTAAAAACATCTGAAAATGTCCATTCTGCCTCTGGGACCGTGCATCACTTTTAGGATGCACTTAGGTTGAAATAACAATCACGTGGAAGAATGGGCTAAATCCTACACTATCAGAGCCCCAGGTGGAGATGCAAATACATTAGTAAACTTTCCCCGTCCATTCCGCTGCTGATGGGTGCCAAGCACTGAGGCCTGTCCTTCCGGGCGGGGCCTCCATTCTTCATCAGTAAAGCGGGAGGGCTTGCCCTCCAGCTTAAATTTCTAAGAACCTGTGACTTCGTGATAGTGGATTAACTGTTACCAGGATGCGTTATTACTGTATGTCATAAACACAAGCTTAGCTTTCTTGCTAAAAATCAATATTTTCTTCCTAAAGTATTTATCACACTTTATTATAATCTATACTAGGCACCTGTTGCAGGAATATTCCTGCAAGACTTGCGGTGGGCTTCCCTCCATCCACCCCCACTTCTCCCATCCCCCCACCTCTCTCGCTGCAGTGGGCAGGGCGGGGTGGGATGAGATGGGTGGAATGAGCGGAGTGCGTGTGTCGTCGTCGTGTCCCCCCCCCCCCCCCCCCCCCCCCCCCCCCCCCCCGTCCTACCAGCCCCACTGTGCCAGAGGCCACTGCCACCACCGCCTCCTCGGGCCACAAGCTGCCACTGCATACCTCGCCCTGCCCTGCCCCACACACACTGCCAGTGCTTTCCCTCCAGCAGCTGCAGCTGCCTTTCTTTCCACTTTCCCTCCCTCTTCCTTCTATGCTGTCCTCAGTCTTCACTCCTCCCTCCCTCCCTCTGCATATGCAAATGAACTGCCATCTTTGTTGGGTCAATTTGCATACTTGCTCTGATTGGCTGGTGGGCATGAGTGGTGGGCATGGCTTGTGTGGCAGAGTTATGGTTAATTTTCATATCACTCTATTATTAGGTTAGATATATAAAAGCCTAAGCAACCATCGCAATCAAATCAACAACTGAACAGGCTGCGTGGGATGACTAGGCTATCAGGGGGGTGAGTGAGAGGTGACCAAATGACCAAGCAACAGGCTACGTGGGACGATCAGGCCCACAGGGAGGGGCAGTTGGGGGCAACCAGGCCAGCAGAGGGGCAGTTGGGAGTGACCAGGCCAAGAGGAAGGCAGTTGGGTTGATCTGACAGGCAGGCAGGTGAGCAGTTAGGAGCCAGTGGTCCCGAATTGTGAGAGGGATGTTAGACTGCCAGTTATCCCCTGATGGGTCCCAGATTGGAGAGGGTGCAGGCTTGGCTAAGGGGACCCCCCCATGCACAAATTTTGTGCACCAGGCCTCTAGTACTATCATCATATCTGCATAGCAATTTCAACTACAGCCTTAAATATAGGTAGTTTCTGTTCTGAAGTGACACACTTTAGGAACTTTTTCTTCTAATGAGAAAAACTCTAATAGCTTCACCTTGAGGACACCTGGACTTTTGGAGGTTCTCAACGGCTGCTGAATTCAAGAGAGATGGGAAGAAGGAAGGCACGTTAGTTACTTCCCTTAAAGGAGCCCAAATGGAGATGGCACAGGTTACAGAGAGACCAACTGTATTTTTATTCTGAACCTAACTTCTTACTGCAACAGGTTTTAGAGGCTTGGCTGAGTCGTTCATATTCACAACATTTATAATTTTTTTTATTTGCTCTGAACATCAGAGTATTGTCTCCCCTTGAACAAGTATGCCTGAGTCACACTATATCACCTATTTGAAGTAGCCCACATAATCTGTTTCTCTTCTTTTCCTTAATTAGTCTTGTTTCATGAGCATTAGGTTCCTTCTCTGCTTCTCAAAGAGGTTGCCTAATGGTAAAGCATTTTAATTTTTTTTTTAATTTATTTAAGTAATTTGTGGCTTTACGTTGAGACCGCTGGTCTCTTTATTGTTGCTGGACTCAGCTCTCCTTATTGCTAAGGTTTTCTAATGTTTCATTTTTCCATCTTCCTTAAAAATAACAACATTGCTCTATAAAGCAGCTAATGTTCGCACTGGGCAAATGGAAAGAATCCCACATCAGCCCAAAACACATCCTTCCCGGGAGAAAGTGTAAAATGGGCTCTCAGCAATGTTACACCTTTTCCCTATGAATGATGTCCTTTAAATGCATTCTACCACTTTCATATAGCCACCTGCCACTTTTGCCTTATGGCAGCCAGAAGGTTTAAAGGCATTGCTTTTAAATATCTTTAAAGTTTTCCATTGATAAGAAAAAATAGGGAAAGCACTTTTAACTGAACGGTAACACATACATCACAAATCAGGCATTTTGATACCATCTAAGTTCACACCATGTGGTAAAAGAAACTCCAGTGATTGTGGTTTAGCTGGGATTATGAACTGTGAGGAAATTCATGGTTATTATAGTTATTGACTAGGTCATGAGTTGTGTGTGCATGTGGAATATGTGTATGTGTAGTGGGAAGTGAGAGCTATTTGTGTGCAAAATATTTAAACATAGTTTAGTTATAGTATGATGGTAAAAAAAAAATAAACCAGGAAAACATTAAAAATGTTTTTTAACTAGATAATATTTATCCTTTTAAAGGGATGGGACTTAATTAGCTACTCATTTACATGAATTATTTTCCATTTTAAAGGGAGAACAGAGTATGGTTTCCATTCTATTTCACTTGGTCAGAAAGGCCACAGAAATAGATACCAACATTCTCTGATTGTAGGCACAGCCTGGCAGCAAAGATTGCTGTCTAAAAAATCCAATTTGAAATTAAAGACATGCCATTGATCAAACCTTTATTAGTCTAGGACAAGGGTTTCCATGCATCTTCTCATTTTTCTTCTGGGTCTGAATGCAGCATAAGCTGAAATAAAACGCTGCCATATTTGGAGGGCAGAGGAGAGGACCAACCATGTCTGTGCAGACAGTTTTCGGTGCATCTGGCCTCTCCTGCTCAGGTGTTTTCTCCAAAGAGAAGAAAGGAGAGTCTAGTAATTCTAACTGAACTTCAAGACTGTAGTGTAAAGTTTTATCTGGATTGGATAGTCCTGATCAGTACAGATATACTTTATAGAAACATCTTAGAATAGGAAAAGAGTTCGAGAAATGCATGTGGATTTAGTGGCATTCATTGCATCTGACTTCAAATGTAAAGGCAAGTCACTATTGTTGTTTTTCCTTCTGGCCCTTTCTGTTCTCCTTCCTAAGGGTGTGGGTGAAAATCCATTTTAAAATGTTGCAACATATGTTAAAGGATGGTGAGACAACATGTGGATTATAAGAGAGTTAATGGGCACAACTTGGACTAATAAGCCATGGGTCCCAAACAATGGACGTATTCCTTCTGATTTTCCTAAAAATGTTTTCCGGATGAGTATTTGATTTCTAGTAATTTTACACTCATGCAATCAAGGTTATTTTGATCAGGAAGATGATGCAAAGGAGCTTGGGTATTCACCAAAAAATGTAATCTGTGGGAAAGCTGAAATTCCTGATGTGAGGTAGATGTCAAATGCTTTGCCCTCGCTTACACACAATGTGAAAAAATAATGTCATACATAGTCAGAGCCCCATAATACGGAGAGATTGAAATATATGTTATCCATGGAGAAGGGACATTCATCTTTATCCTAAAAATGTTGTGTTGGCAAGTCTATTTTTCCCCCTCTCTCTAGAATATTTAGAGGAAAAGAGAAGCATCAACCACATTCTTTAAACACAGCCACCGGCCAGCTCTGCAAATGAGCAGCTCCATCGTGAAAACACTCTCAAAGTTCTAAATGAGTTGTCCCTGCGGTAATAAAGAGGGGACATTTTACAGTATGACAGTATGTAAGACAGCATTGTCAGCTGTAGTTTATTTAAAGCACGAGGCCTGTAACAGGAAAATAATGACTTTAATAAAATTTACTATTGACTTTGTAGGCTCAAATCTGTCTGTCATCGAGAATACAGAAAAACAGCCCGTCTGAAAACCCTTTAGTTAAATATATTCCTTTAATATTTCAAAGCAACTTGATTTTTCTTTAATATACACGCTACTTCAAAGGACACTGTAGTAGGGTGGAAATTAGTATCTTTTAATGGAAAGTTGGTATTGCTTACATAGGGGGAAAAAAATCGGTAATGACCTATGACACTGCCAAGGGAAAGCAACATTGGCGGCAACTGCAAAAGCAGTTAATGCAATTCCTTGAAATGCTGTGTGAAGCTGTGTCACAAATGAATGATTTATAAACTACCCAATGTCCTTCTCGTCTGGAGGAGATCTTTTAATCGTGCGATACAGCTTCTCAGGAAGAACGCCAAAGAGCTTGCTGGGTATACATGGACGTCTACAGCATGTTAGCGAGGTTGGGGTCATTTCTGAAAATTGGGGAAAGCGCGAAAACATATGGCCTGATTTTACTCTCCAGCCCATTTGATTAAATGCTGTATAGATTGCTTGGAGTGTGTTAGAGAGGTCGTGCCCATTGTATGAAAAGCTGAAGAAATTCCATTGCTTTAATGTTTTACATAGTTAAAATAAACTGTGGTAGAAAGTTTCCCAACAGTGTATGACAGCTCAATTTAGAGGTGAAGCCTTTTAATAAAACCTCATGAAATGAATACTTTGGTTTATGCACTCTGCTTGTGTTTCCCACCGGAGTGCTTAGCATTATGAAGCTGTGGTTACTTGCTTTCCTACTGCAGAATAGCATCACGAAAAGAGAGAGACCAGAGCTTTGTATCAGAAAATATCCAGAGTGAGTAAAATGCTGATGGAGAAACCTTAATTTAGAGCTCAACTGCTTTCCTATTTGCTTTTAGCATGCTATTATAAAGTATATTGGCTTGCATTACAGGATATTATTTAAACAAAGGAGAAAATTTGCAGGGGGTCTATACACATTAACCTATAGCTTATTTAAAGGGAAATTATGAACCTCAGAATTATATACTAGTAATCTTTTCTAAGCCTTAATAAGAATTTGAAACCAAAGCATGCTTTTCTGAATGAAGCATATATGCTGGTATTCTTTGAAAGAAGAAGGCAATGCAAAGAATAAAAGGCAGTTTATGTGTATAAAGATTCTGGCACCAACACCCCAGATGGAGACAGAATTCTACTTCAGTACCATCTAGGATCTCAAAAACAATTCTTAAGGGACCTGGTGTGGTGCCGTAAGCCAATTAAATGGTCAATATATTCACATTAGCAGACACTGCTCTTTTCAAGAGCAGTATTAATTCTGATCCTCTTTCTTTCCAGTTGTGTTCTCTGCCTCTCACCGGAACTCTCTAATAATGTGAGGAAGGAGACAGAGAAGCGGGATTACTGGTCCACTGACCAGCCCCCCTTTCAGTTTCTAGACTTCCTGAATATCTGTCCTGACTGCAGCCACTGTAAGGTTTCATTATACATTTTTCATCACCTATGTGAATGTAAAAGGAGTTTTAAGCAGGGCATGCAAGTATATGTACTAGTATGTCAACATACGTATAACTCGATCTATTGGGGGGAAAAAAACTGCATTATTAACTGGTACACCTAGTAAATTGCATGAATGCTTTTGCAATGATGACCTCCTGGAGAAATGCAGTCGCCCTAGAAAAGGTATCAGTTGATTCCGACCATGTGTATTGCAGTTGGTAAGATACCATGTCCTGAGATATATGACTTCTATTCTCTGCTTGATTATTAACTTCCCAATGATACCTTGTGGGAAGTAGAAGTATCCATGATTTGTTTTTGACCAACTGAAGCAACACCAACAAAATAATTTTGGCATTGATTGCATTAATAGCAACCAAGAAAGTCTTCACTTTGTTCATTCCTTCGACAGATATGTACTGTGTTCTATTTCTCAGACACAGGTAAGAATAATGACCAAAGCAATGACCCTGGAAGAGCTTATTTTCTATTAAAGAAACAGACAATAAACATGAATAAATTCAGGCATGGTTCCAGGTAGTGAAAATGCAATGGGAACGAAAAGTAAAGCAGGATAAGGAAAGTGGAATGGGGCTCTGGGGAGGGAGGAGAACAAAAGGTAAGGAGAAAAGCAGAACAGGTTTGGATATGGTGCATGTTTCCTTCACATGGGGCAATGTGATGGGGTGAGGACCACAAAGCTGCCATCTGATCCAACAGATATTTGGGCACTTGGTCAAAATGAGACCAAGAGCCAGAACCAGTTTGGCTTAGTGGATAGTGCCTACGGACTGAAAGGTCCCAGGTTCGATTCCAGTCAAGGGTGTGTACTTGGTTGCAGGCACATCCCCTGTGGGGGGTATGCAGGAGGCAGCTGATGGATGTTTTTAGCTCTGTCCCTCTCTCTTCCTCTCTGTAAAAAAATCAATAATATATATATATATATATATATATATATATATATATATATATATATATATATATTTTTTTTTTTTTTTTAAAGAGAGAGACCAAGAATCCTTTCAATAACCCCATCTTGCAGCAAAATCTCCAAACTTCCAACAGAGCAGTCTATGGAAAAACAGATTGGTTTAAAAATTAAAATTCAAGCTAACCTGGTAAATTTGTTTTCAATCTAACCATTAATCATATGAAGTGGTTGGGTTATGAGGGGTACTGGCACATCAGAAGAATGGGGTTTTTTACATACATATTATAGTTGTAGAGATAAATGGCCCTGGCACAATGCTTGAATGTTATTGTGATAGATTTTGTTAAAAAGAATACATTGCTAACCATTTTACCAATCCATAACATTTAAATATGGCACAACCGGAAGCCCAACTGCTTTGCAGTGATTAAAGGCAGAAGAGGGGTCTGTTTAAGTCACCACTCTGGAAAGATGCTTTTGGTTTCTTCACTTTCGCTCTCCAATGACTGTGTATTGGGTAATATGTCTAAATTCTGTGTGTTCAGAGGAAGACCAGCATAGATTCACACTTTATGTGTGTGCCCACATCTTTACCCTGGGAATATTAATACTTTGGGTTAAGTTCAGTTTACACACTTGGCCTGTTAAAGAACAGAAAAGAACATGTTCAATGTAACTCTAAAATATTTTAAAATATTAGCAAGGCTCTGGGAAAATACTCTGAGGTATTGCCTACTCTTGAAAAGCACATGACCAATGAGCGTGAGTGCAATCACTAACTGGCATTGAGACAAAAGCAGAGACTGTTGCTCTGGCATCTCTCAGCCAGTATTAGGAAGAGCAAAATCCTGACACTAAAAGGAAAATGAAACACTTTACTGGATAATGTTCGTAACAATTAGAAACATGCTATTATTTTAATAGAAAAAATGATTTATTTATATCTCTCACATTTTTATGATGCACATTTACCTATGTATTTTTAATTATCTGCTTTAATAGACATTAGTGCATTTTTATATCCTCTGATATTTATGTTTCATAAATAAGTCAAGAAATATATAGTCCAATACTAAAAGTGTTTTTTTATTATACTAACAATAACAATAGCTAATATGTATTTAGTTTTTAAAAATCTACATTGCCTCTATAAACCATTATTATCTCCACTTTTCAAATGAAGTGATGAGAGATGAGAAAGGTTAAATATTGTGTACTAGGTCCCATAACTAGAAAAAAAAATCACTGAGACTAGAACCAGGTCTCTAACTTGAAATTATAGTTTTTAACCAACAACTCTGCTATCTCTGGTAAAATAAATTAGTATTAAAATTTCCAACTTAAAAGTTCTTACCTTCATTAGCAGTGAAGTTGGATTTTTCATAAATGAATAACTGCCCTATTAATTCACTAGAGGCCCAATGCATGAAATTTGTGCATGGGTTGGGGGCTGTCCCTCAGCCCAGCCTGCACCCTTTCTAATCTGGGACTCCCTGAGGAATGTCTGACTGCCTGTTTAGGCCCAATCCAGGTGAGATCTGGCCTAAATGAGCAGTCAGACATCCCTCTCACAATCCAGGGCTGCTGGCTCCCAACTGCAAACCTGCCTGCCTTCCTGATTGCCCCTAACCACTTCTGCCTGCCAGCCTGATCACCACCTAACCACTCTCCTGCCAGCCTGATTGATGCCTAACTGCTCCCCTGCCAGCCTGTTTGCCCCTAACTGCCCTCCCCTGCAGGCCTGATCACTACTAACTGCCCTCCACTGCAGATCTGGTCCCCTCCAACTGCCTTCCCCTGCAGGCTTGATGGTCCCCAACTGCCCTCCTTTGCAGGCCTGGTCCCTCCCAACAGCTCTCCCCTGCTGGCCATCTTGTGGCAGCCATCTTGTGTCCACATGGGGGCAGCCATCTTGTGTGTTGAAGTGATGGTTAATCTGCATATTACTATTTTATTAAATAGGATAGAGGCCTAGTGCACGGGTGGGGGCCAGATAGTTTGACCTGAAGGATGTCCCAGATCAGGGTGGGGGTTCCCTTGGGGTGTGGGGCAGCCTGGAAGAGGGGCCTGTGGTGGTTTGCAGGCCAGCATGCCCCCTGGCAACCCAAGTGGAGGCCCTGGTATCTAGAGTTTATTTATCTTCTACAATTGAAACTTTGTAGCCTGGAGCAGAGCCAAGCCTTCTGCTTGCTCTGTGGTGGCAGCCATTTTTGTTGGGGTTCATGTATCTTCTATCATTGAAACTTTGTAGCCTTAGGGGAGGCCTGAGCTGGCCAGAATGTGTGGAATGGTTGGCTTCCTCCATTGCCGGGGGGGAACCCTAGCCTCCTGCTCTTTACAGCTCCATGGCTGCCACCATTTCTGTTTAGATTTATGTATTTTCTATCATTAAAACTTTGTATCCTTGAGCGGAGGCCTAGGCTGGCAAGGGCAAGCAGAAAGCTTGACTTCCTCCATTGCCAAAGAAACCCAAATCTTCCTCCTGCTCACTGTGGCTGTAGCCATCTTGGTTGGGTTTATTTGCATATTTGCTCCTGATTTGCTGGTGGATGTGGCTGGCAGGCATGGCTTGATGGTGCAGTGGAGTGGTGGTTAATTTGCATATTACTCCTTTATTATAATAGTTATCACAGTTTAGTCTAATGTCAATACCTCAACTAGAAAGTATGTATACATTATTTATCACAGAACTATGAAAAACAAACAAACAGATGGGAGCCTAGCTTTTTTGATGGAGGGAGTACCTCCCACTAGGAAACTTGTAAAGGTGATTTTGTCACAATGATGTCACAAGGGGGTAGTACTCACATTTGATGAGTGGAAACCAATGTGCTGCAAGCCTTGTCATGAGGACAGATAAACACAATGAAATCTTATAGCCTTACACTTTTCTTAAATTATAAATATACCATCAGAAGTCCCTATAGGAAAAAATATGTTTATGATTATCTGAGCCTAATTTTTACATAGATTGGATTTTATAGATACACAGCTATGGTGAAAACCTATGAAAGATTTTACTTTATTTAGTTTAAAACTTGTCAAGACTAATTTGCCATATTTGTAAATGATATCACCTATGGCAATGACACTCATGATATCACAGTCTTTATTTGTGCCATTCTTCTATTGTAGCTGTCACATATAGACGTAAAATAAAGAATAATTAAGGTTTCTTTAAGTTGTACTATAAGACTATTAATGAAGAACATAAATACATGAAGTACAGGTCATCCTATCTAATAAAAAGAAAATATGCTGATTGACTGTCACGCCCTCACAAAGATGGTGGCGCCCAAAGCCAATAAGGAGGGGATATGCTAATTGACTTCCACGCCCTAAAAGATGGTGATGCCCACAGCCACAAATGGCAGCACCCAGTCTCCTCAACCCCCCTGCTGCCCAGGGCCAACCCAAGACCCAGGCAAGCAGCCAATGGCAGCTGCCCAGCCGCCCAGGGCCACCCGAGTTTCAGGTAACCAGGGCCGGCCAAGGCTTGTGCTGCCATCAGTGGGAGCACTGTGGATATAATGGTGGCATTGCCTTCCCCTGATTGCCAGGTCACCTCCTGCCCCTGAAGGCTCCCAGACTGAGAGGGGGCAGGCTGGGCTGAGGGACCCCGGCTCCAGTATATATATATATATATATATATATATATATATATATATATATATATATATATGCCTAAGCAACCAAACAACTATCTGGTCAACTGGTTGCTATGACATGCAGTGACCACCAGGGGGAAGATGCTTGACTGATGGATGCCAGATGCAAGGCTCACAGCAAAATTTAGTTTAAGCGTGAGCCTCTCCTGCCTCTGCGGTAGTGCTACCACAGCAGGGCAGCAGGCAGAGCAGGGCTGGGATGAGCCGGAGTGGTGCCGTGCCTGGACTTGGGCTCTTCCGCTGCTGCCTGCCATTTCACACACTACTACATCCTGGCCTGTGGGGATATGGCCACAGCCAGCAGTCTCACATCCCCCAGGGGTCCCTGATTGAGAGAGGGCACAGGTCAGGCTGAGAGACCTCACCAGTGCACGAATCTATTCACTGGGCCTCTAGAACATTAATAAAGATTATAAGCATAGTTCAGATTAGAAACATTGTGAAGATTATGTATTAGATTTACCTCCTTACTTTGTGTGGCCAGAGGTTTCTGCCTCTTATTCTGATACTGCCCATAGAGTTCTAACACTTGACTAAAGTTTTTGAAATGTTACTTTCTTATTTCAGTCCATCCTCTAGCTCCTGTCACCTATCAAAGGGGTAGGGTTCCCAAGGTCTGTTCAAGTATTAGCATCTGACTGTATGTCTTGACATGTGGTGGGAATTCAAGGTAAATTATATGCTCAGTGTGATCCTTCAACATTATTACATCCCATTTTTAATGTAAAGGATTATTTTATGAGAACATCATACTTCTATACTTTAGAGGGAGGCTATATTTATCTGAATTAAGATCATTTCCCACTTTCTATTATTTTTTTTGATATCTCATTGTGATTTTATTTTATTTTTATTTTTTATTGATTATGGTATCACATAATTGTCCTCATCCCCCCAATCCCATCCCAAACTCCTCCCTACATATGCCCTCAACTCCCCGCCCGCCCATTGTCCATGGCCATTGGCCAGGCGCATATGCATGCACACAAATCCTTTGGTTGATCTCTTCCCCTTTACCCCCACCCTCTCCTACTTTCCCTCTGAGCCCACTTTCTATTATGAAAAAATAAACCTGTATCTTTTTTTTTTTAATTCCAGTGTCCACATGGGTGTTCTGCTCTTTTATTTTCTTTGCATCCTGCAGAGAATAGCATTTTAAAATATGTATTATAAAAAGGACATGTTGGGTTGAAAAAGGTAGAACCAGTGGGCTGGACTCCAAAGAAAATAGGTAATTAATATTTCAGGAATTTATTATAAGAAAGAATCGGTGAATTTCTGTGTTTTAATTGATGTGGGCAAAAATGCAATAATATAGACAAAAACATTGCACACAATTGGTGCTAACTACATGGTTTTGTAATGGTCACAGTTAACCGTCAATTTATAGAAGATATTGCATTACTCCATCTATGAGGTGTTTTATTTTGTAGTATTTGAGCATTCGGGTAATAATTGTAAGGCTCTGTATCATATATGTCAACAAATACATCACTAGCATCACGTATAAGGGTTTCAGGTATGTCTTCCACATTTTCCTATGATAGATATACATGTGAAAGAAAAAATTCTCTTTCAAAATCAGATGCTTGAGATATAAAATACACAAGTATGCCCTATTTCCTAATTTTCAAATTTAGACCAGCTCTATTAAAACAGATGTAACTTCTCGAAAACGGAAGCACATGAATATAGCAAGCAATTTTGCAACTGATAGCTGAGAAAGCACGAATCTATATAAATATATTTTCCTTTTATCAATCTGTGGGATTCTGGAACCTAGTTATCACTCCAAGCCGATGGAAGTTGGACAGCAGTATTTGAGCAGCCTCGAATCTTTGACCCTGCCTTGGCATGCAGTTGCAGGATAAAAGTTAGCTTTACTTCCCTTAAATGACTTTTTTTCAATCCCTGCTCATTACCCCTCCAATCATTTTGAGCCAATTCATAGCCACTGCTTTGCTGTATATCACTCTAAATCACAGGTATAAGAAATAGTTTGGAGGGAAAGAATTTTAAACGGTAGCGAAATGTCAGTTTCAAGGGGCGTTAAAAGGAAATTTAATCAACTTTCAACACATTGAACAGCACCTTGGCATTAGACATCATAGATTTCCTTCTTACCTCCCAACTTCTGAGGCTTATTATTAAATACTTTCACAGGAGCAAGATCACAAAAACATTAGCCTGCTTGCTTACAGGTATATCCGACTTAGTAAACTTAAAGGGACACTACCAAGGCTGGGAAAGCTGAAATGAGACCTATCGGCTTTATTCGGAAGCCCGGGCGTGCACAGTGTGCTATCTGATTCACTCTGCCTGCCAGCTTTGTTCTCTGGAGCCAGCAGGAGGGATTGACACTTAGGCGAATCTTTCTCTTTTAACCCCCGTGCTGCTCCTGACAGCTAAGCTGGGCGAGCGGAGCCTGGCAGACAGCGAGGACCCGAGGTTTGTTATTTATGGGCAGCTGTTTGGAAAGTGACCGTGTAGCCATGCACTCCCGGAATATCTGTCCAAAATTGGATGGGTTGTTTAGATTCTATGTACAAACTGGCTGCATAATTTGGGGGCCCAGTACAAAGTGAAAATTTGAGGCCCCTTGTTCAAAAATTAAGAATTTTCAGGATGATGATAACCTAGCATCAAACTTAACAAAGGCGCTCTGAAGGTGTTCTGTTTGTGCACCCATGCCTGCTCTGGTTATACGTACAATTGTCCTGTGACCAATAGACACTTATATTTGCAGCAAAAACATATCCATATAGGAATAGCTTAACAAACAAGTGTATGTAAATATATATAAATAACTTCTACTGAACTCTTCCTTATGTACAAACCGGGCCTCAGGCAAAGATAAAAAGTCTAAGAAAATACAATTTGTATTATTTAGTTTTTATTGAATTTCTTGGGGTGACCCTGGCTAATAAAATTACACAGGTTTCATGTGTATAGTTCTATAATACATCATCTGACTATTGTATTGTGTGTTCACCCAGAGTCAAGTTTCTGTAACCAGTTATCCCCCTGTATCCTCGCCTACCTGCCCCATGCTCCTTTCCCTCTGATAATCATGATATTGCTGTCTCCGTCTGTGAGATTTATTATTATTATTATCATTATTATTGCTTAATCCCTTCACCTTTTTAACCCAGCTCCACAAACCCCCTCCCCTCTGACAGCTGTCAGTCTGCTCTCTATCTATGAGCTTGTTTCTATTTTGTTAGTTAGTTTATTTTGTTCATTAGATTCCATGTGTAAGTGAAATTATTTGGTATTTGTCTTTCTCTGACTGGCTAATTTCGCTTAGCATAATACTTTCCAGGTGCATCCATGTTTTCCCAAAAGGTAGGACTTCCTTCTTTATTCACTGCCAACTAATGTTCCATGGTGTAAATGTGCATAGCTTTTTACTCTACTCATCTAATGATGGGCACTCGGGCTGCTTCTTGAGCGTGGCTATTGTAAATAACACTGCCATAAACATAAGGGTGCATATGTCCTTAGTGTTTGGGGTTTATTCAGATATATTCCCAGAAGTGGAATTGCTAGGTCATAACCAGTTACATTTTTAATTTTTTAGGACACCTTGTAATGTTTTCCATAGTGACTGCACCAGTCTGCATTCCCACTAACAGTGCATGAGAGTTCCCATTTCTCCACATCCTTGCCAACACTTGTTGTCTGTTGAGTTATTGATAATTGCTATTCTAACAGGTGTAAGGTGATAGGTCATTGTGGTTTTAATTTGCATCTCTCTGATGATTAGTGTTGCTGAGCATCTTTTCATATGTCTGTTGATGATCTGTATGTCCTCTTTGAGGAAGGGTCTATTCAAGTCCTTTCTCCATATTTTAATTGGATTGTTTGTCTTCCTGGTGTTAAGTTGTGTGAGTTCTTTTTTTTCCTTTTTTTCTTTTTTTTTTTTTTATTGATTATGATCTCACATAATTGTCCTTATTCCCGCATTCCCATCCCAAACCCCTCCCTAGATATGCACCCCCCCTCCCCTCATTGTCCATGGCCACTGGCTAGGCCTATATGTATGCACATAAGTCCTTTGGTTGATCTCTTCCCCTTACCCCCATCCCCCCTTACTTTCCCTCTGAGGTTTGAGAGTCTGATTGCTGGTTCTCTTTCTCTGGATCTGTTTGTGTTGTTCATTATTTCCTCTAGATGTGTGAGATCATGTGATCCAAGAAATACCCTTGTAAGAACCTAAACTGCAACAAGCCATAACGGTTGTGCTGGGAGGCAAATGAATCATTATATTTTAGAAATTAACCCCGTATCAGATGTATCATTGGCAAATATGTTCTCCCACTCAGAGGCTTGGTTTTTTGGTTTTGTTTTTGTTTTTTCATTTTGTGTTGATTTCTTTTGCTGGGCAAAAGCTTGTTAGTTTGATATAGTCCCATTGGCTTATTTTTTGTTTGTTTCTCTTGCCTGACAAGATAAAGCAGAAAAAAATATTGCTGTGAGAAATGTCAGAGCCTTTACTGTCTATGTTTTCTTCTATGAATTTTATAGTTTTGAGTCTAACATTTAAGTCTTTAATCCATTTTGAATTTATTCTTATGTATGGAGTAAGAAGGTGGTCTAGTTTTATTTTTATTTTTTGCACATACCTGTCAAATTTTACCAACACCATTTATTGAATAGACTATCTTTACTGCATTGTATGTTCTTGCTTCCTTTGTAAAATATGAATTGATCATAAAGGTGTGGGTTTATTTCTGGGATTTCAATTCTGTTTCATTGATCTCTGTCTGTTTTTATGGCAGTACCATGCTGTTTATGACCTTGTAGTATATTTTTAAATAAATAATAAAAAATCTTAATGAATTTTGATATGAATGCTTAAGAAAAGAAGTAAAGTATTTTCCCTTTTATGCTTTATTTATAAATCCGCTTCCAAACAAAGACATTTTAAAACTGGGAGAGTTCTAAAGATTATGACATATTGTTAAATTTTATTTTTTGGTTTTAAGGCACTGAACACTTACTTTTCAAAATACTTATAAACTGAATTTAATCTTTCAATGTTTGATAAAGCACATATTTACTAAAGCCAAATTATCCATTTAGTCATTTAGCATTCATTTATTATGTTATATAAAATACTTTAAAATTTTTATAATCCACTTCATGTAAGAATATTATCTCTTTAATAACAAAAACATAATTTTTATACTCCAAAAGCACTAAGTTCATTATAGAAAGTTGGCCTTGAAAAAAATATACTTTCTAAATTAGATTCTAATTATCCTATATAATAAAGAGGTAATATGCAAATTAACCCTCACGCCCTCACAAGATGGCTGCCTACAACCAGGCCAGAAGGAGGGTTAGTGAGGGATGACCAAATGACTGAAAAAGCAGGTTGCATGAAGTGACCAGGTCGGCAGGGTGGTTAGTGAGGGACGACCAAATGACAACAGCAGGCTGTGTGATGCAACCAGGCCAGCAGGGGGAGCAGTTAGGGAAAACCAGGCTGGGGAGGGGCGGGGGGGAAGGGGTGTGAAGGGGGGTGGTGGCAGTTGGGACAACCTGGCCAGCAGGGGGGTGGGGGAGCAGTTAGTAATTAGGCAGGCAGGCATGTGAGTAATTAGGAGCTAGCCATCCAGGATTTGAGAGGGGATGTCAGACATTCCCTGAGGGGTCATGGATTGGAGAAGGTGCAGGTTGGGCTGAGGGGACCCCCTGCATATGGATTTCTTGTACCGGGCCTGTAGTATTAATTATAAACTCTATTCCCACAAATCTGAATCTTTATAAGGTGTTGATATGGCATGAAATTTAGAAATTACAGATTAGAGCTAAATTCACTTTTTATCCTATAGTTAACAAAATGTGTACTCTTTTCGTTCAATTAATAAAAAAAAATTGGAAACCTGTCTGGGTGACTTAGTTGGTTGGAGCATTGTCTAGTACACCAAAGTTTTTAGGTTCAGTTCCTGGCCATGGCACATACCTAGGTTGCTGGTTAGACTGCCAGTCAGCGCACATACTGGAGGCAACCAATCAATGCTTCTCTCTCTCTCTCTCTCTCTCTGGCTCTCGCTCTCGCTCTCGCTCTCGCTCTCGCTCTCGCTCTTGCTCTCACTCTTTCTCCTCTCCTCTCCTTTTCTCTCTAAAATCAATAAAACATATCCCCATGTGAAGATTTAAAAACAAAAATTTGAAAACCAACTATACACAAAAATGTAGATAAATGGCATAGAACTTGTTTAAATGAGAGTAAATTTTTAATGGAAGAATGAACAAAGTCTTGTGGGAAAATGGACTGTACTGTGAAATATGTCTTGATATAGACATAATTCAGTGACATATAAGTGAAATTTAATTGATACTGAGACGTTAAGGAAAGCTTTGTGGCAGATGCAATATTTAACCTGAGTTGAGACCTCTTGAAGGATGAGTACCCATTAACCTGTCAGAAAATGTGGAAAGGCATCCATACAGAGAGTAAAAGGTGCAAAGACACATGTGTATAAGGACCAGTTGCCCTCCAGGGACTGAAAAATTCATGTGCTTGGAGTCTTATGAAGCTATGGCAAAAGTTAAGACTCTAGAAATAGGCAGAAGGCAGAACATAAAGGGATTTCTGTTCCCTGTTAAGCAACTTGAACTTTATTTTGAAGGCTTAAGAGAGTCACTACTGGATTTATTTTATTTATTTCATCATGATTATAAAATAAATTTATGCTTTTTTAAAAGAAAATTTAAAATTAAAACAAAGCAAATGCCACTTTCAAAATTTAAACAGGGGATTTGCATGATCATATTTGCATTTTAAAAAGAATATACACATTTAAAAGTATAGGGGATGGATTTGAACAAGACTTGAGTTAGGCAAATGATTTTTATAAATTCTTGGTTAAAATCTACACTGCTATAAAAAGACATTAAATACAATGTTCTAAACAAGATAGGAGCATTTTCCATCTTAGCCAACAATCTAAAAGAGATGTCTAGGGCAGGAGATGGCCATGCTCTAAATGTCATGTAGGAACCCAATGACCATCATGTATTTCTTCCCATCTCCCAACAGAATTGGGAAACAAAGAGTCTCAGAAGAAATAGATTTATTCAGAATTTGTGCACATTTTTTTCTGCTCACAGATTATTGGGTTGAACTTGGACTCATGGTTAGCTAGACACTGAAGGAAAGTCTAAGACATATAGTTACTCATTGAATACTTATAAAACCAGGATTAAAAAATGGAACTGAGAAAAAATTCATGTGGATAATAAAGAACAATACAGTAACACTGCCAGAGAAATAACACGTGGCTGAACTAAGGTATTGGCATCAGGAATGTAAAAGAAATAGTCTTAGTAAAAAGAAAGGGAAACTTCTGGATTGTGTGGGACAATTTATAAAGGTACAGAGCAGCAGATGGAGTCTAATCATCAGGGGAAGATAATGTAATTCTGTATAGTCTAATGTGATTGAAGCAGTAAATAAACATGTCAAATATTTGGATGTAGAAATCTGGGGCTCAAAGAGAATCCAGAACTAGAGATGCAGAAAGGAGAATCATCAGAATGTGAGTGGTAACTGAAGCCAGGGATTTTGATGACTTGCCCTAATGAGGGGGTAGAAAGAAACAAAGCTCAGATCCAACACTGATGATAAAAGGGTAAGAAGAGGGTGAGAGAAAGGTATGAGAAGGGCCTTTACAGAAGATTGAGAAGAAATGGACAGAGAAGTAGGTCGAGTACACTTACCAGATAAAGTACCTCTACAAGAGAAGAATGTAAGTTCATGCAATGGTGAACAGCACAGGCTGTAGAGTGGGTTGTGTATTTGATCCCTTGCTCCACCACTTTGGTGCTATGTTGTCTTAGATATATTCTTAATGTTTTTCCATTTATTAAATGGAAACTTTATGGAGTTCTTGCTGTGTGCTGAGAACTGTGCAAAACTCTAGGAATACTGTGATTTAAAGAAAAAATGTGATCTACACACCCTTTTGGAATTTACAGATTAATTGTGAGACAAACGTTAAACAAATAACCATCACAATTATATAAATGTGTAGAGATGATAGATAAGAGAAAAAAGTATAAGATATTATGAGAACTTATAAATACTATCACTTGTAAAACTGGCATAATAATAGGTTTTATCCCATAGGACATTATAAAGACTCAATGAGAAAAGATGCATTAAAATGCATAAAACAAGATTATTACTCATATTAGTTACTCAATAAATTGTTTGATCTTATTGACATTAACATTTTTCTAAGAGGTTAAGATAAATTTATCATATTACCAAAGATATTTTTCTGTAATGTATCAATGAATATTTTAAAACACACACACACATACACCAACTATGTTTCCTCTGCTCCCTACACTACTCTTTGCACTACTTTCAATACCTCACTTCTGACACCTCTGGTCACCAAATATGTGTGTGTTTTTTGAAGAAATGTTCCCCAAACCAAGTAATTATCATATTCTCTACACACCAGCTGAGTGTTCTCCAAGTTAACTCAAATCTAAATCTATCCACCTGAAGATAGAATTAGATCCCATTACTTATGATCTCAGTCCCAAAGAATTTTCCTCCCATTATCACTTTAGAAGCAAATGAAAGTCAAATTGTTACTTGTGCTTCTGACCCACTGGCTAGAAATTAGAGGATCTTATGAACCCCCCTCCTCAGGTTCAATTAATTTGCAAAAATGACTCTCAGAACTCAGAAAAACATTTTAATTACTAGATTACCAATCCTATATAATAAAAGGCTAATATGCAAATAGACCAAACAGCAGAATTACTGGTTGCTATGACACATACTGCCCACTAGGGGGCAGACATTCAATGCAGGAGCTGCCCCCTGGTGGTCAGTGCACTCCAACAGGGGAATTGTCACTCATCTAGAAGCCAGCCTCACGACTGGTGAGCGCAGTGGTAGTGGCGAGAGCCTTTTCTGCCTCCACGTCAGCACTAAGGATGTCCGACTGATGGCTTAGGCCTGTTCCCATCAGTTTTGCATCCCCCAAGTACTCCCGGACTACAAGAGGGCGCAGGCCAGGCTGAGGGACCCCCCCCCCACACTGGGCCCTAGTTTGTTATAAAAGGATATAATTCAGGAACATCCAAAAGGAATAGATGCACAGAGCAAATAATTGAATATGCAAAGTGGAGTTTCCATGCCCTCTATGGGCATGCCATTTTCTCAGAAATAACCTACAGGTATTCTAAATACCCTTTTTCTGGGTTTTTAGGGGGGAATTCATTAGGTAGGCATGATTGATTGTATTATTGCTCATTGGTAATAAACTCAACCTCAGCCCACTCCCTTCCCCAGAGTTGGGGGTTGGCCTAAAATTTCTAATCCTCTAAGCTTACAGTTGGTTCCTCTTCCTTAGAAGCTTCTAAAAGTCATCATTTAAGTTAAACTCAGGCATGTTTGAAAGGCACTTGTTATATAAAGCAAAAGGCCATTTCTATCACTCTTATTAGTTAGGAAATTTCAAGGGTTTTAGGAGTTCTGTGTCAGCTAGGAATAGGGATAAAAACCAAAGATATATTTATGTATTTTTTTTAATATTTTCATTGATTTCAGAGGAAGGGAGAGAGAGAGAAACATCAATGATCAGAAAGAATCACTGGTTGGCCACCTCCTGCATGCCCCCAACTGGGGAATCAAGCCCACAACCTGGACATGTGCCCTAACTGGGAATTGAAGTATGATCTCCTGGTTTATAGTTCAACGCTCAACCACTGAGCCACATCTGACTTTGCAAAATATGCATTTTCAATGAGAAGGAAAATAAAACCTATATGGAACAAATAAAGATTTACATAAATTGGGTATAATTAAGTATCAAAATATGAAGTACAAACAACAATTACCATGTCAAGGTCATTGAAGGATGCTGACATAAGCTAGACTAGTTAGGAAGATTTCCAGGAAATTTATAGAATAGTAGATTTTTATAGTTAGGAATCAAGAGCGAGGACATTCCAAAAAAAATATTGAGAGGCAAAGATGAAATTAGCATCAAATAATGTGACTGGAGAATTTATGTTGGGAAGATTGGGAAAATAATATTTGATAGATAAGATGGGGTCAATTATGACATAATGAAGACTTCAAAATTTGTATGATAAGGTAGGGCCTGTTGTAAGACAACTATTTAGAAATTGTTTAAAGTTTATGTTGATCTGAAGCAACATTGATCTCTTTTCACAAACTTGAATTAAAAGTATAATGATGCAATAAAATGACTCCAAATATTTAATTCTAAAAGGAATTACTAAAAGTGACAATTTGTTAGTTTTCCATCCTATCAATGTCCTGTATGGCTTATGTTTGAATAATTTGTAATGTTTGGCTTTTTAAACTGCCCATGGAAAGGGACCAGATGGAGCTCTTGGTAAATGTTTCATGTATCTAACTCTTTGCAGACTCTTCTCGCAGTTAATAATTCAGTCAGTCATTATGGATAGAATAGATCCTACATCTTAAGAGAATTAAAATTTCCAGAAGATGATTTTTTTCATAAAAAGGAGAAATATGAAGAAATTTCCATTATTTTATGAAATCATAGTGCTTCTATGATTTGGACCAGAGACCTTAGAAATCCTGTTTTGATCACCCTTCTTCATTGCACTGGCAAGTGGTCACAAATAGCTTTAAACACTTTCAAGTTTGGTTTAATATACAATTAAGGTATTTTTGTTAGTAATGAGAGGCCTATACAACGCCTTCCCCAACCCCTTGCCCCCCAACCTGCCAAAACAGCCTTACTGAAATGGTTAACTCTTGGTCCTAGTATAGGGGATGGGATGGGATGGTGTAGGAACTTTTGAAAAAAGATGAATAGAGAATTAGGTCAAGGTTAATTCCTCTTTACCATAGCAGTCCTTCAGACCATAATCTTTCTCTTCTGTAGGTCAAATATCTGCAGGGTTTTGTTTTGTTGCTGTTTTTTATTATTTCTTATATGAAACACATGTAAAAGACCTTTGTGACTTTTATTATCTGAATAGTAAAAATATAATTATTTGTTGATTGCTTGCTTCCTGAAAAAAATTCAAAAATGTTAGCCCAAATTTTATAATCACCTCCAATTTTGTCGCAAAATAACTAATGGCCATTTCTTCTATTATTTCCCTCATGCAATTCTAGATGGTGCTAAACAGTTTACAATTCTCCTGATCTCTCTGTTTCACAGTTTTGTCCTTCATGGAATACAATCTCACATCTCTGCCCTTTGACTGTGTTCTAGTCTATCTTTAAAGCACCCCTCAAATCACCACCCACTTTACAAATATTGTCCTTACTTTTTTGCTGGGGAAAAAAAAATTATCTTCTCTTACTCCACGAATTTTATCATCATATTTTTAAAGCATTTCTTGTGTTTTACCTTATACCATAGCTATCATACATATATCCTATTTCCTTGAAGGGTAAATAAATGGGAACACAGTCATAAATGAATAAAGAGTGAATACATAAGATTTATTTCAAGTTCACTTATCATTTTAATCATACTGTTCCAGAAACAATCAAGCTTGTTGATTTTCCTCTCTAAATTCCTCCCCAAGAATCCAAGGGGGGGGGGGGAATCTGAAAAACAGGGAGCCTGGAATATTCTGAAGTGGTCTATATTTTCTTTGCCAAAGATGTGCATATAAATATATGTACGTATACTGGTATATGCACATATACATACAAACACTCTCACACATGTGGAAAGAGACTCTACACTAATAATTCATATTAGTATTTCAATCAGCAAGACTGCTTTTTTTCTTTTTAACATGTTTTGCTGCTAACCCTTATTTCTTATATTCCACACATGGCCTAGCACAATGCCCTGAATATAAAAAAAACTAAATCAAAATTTGCCCAGTAACTTGTGCTGCTGAATATATTGACATAAACTATACAAGTTGGTATTTATTTCTAGCAATTTCATCCTCAATTTGATCCCTTATTTTTATCTTTTAAGATCTTTTTTGGAATCCTGCAACTTTCAACCAACGTGTTGGCTCTTCCTCTCAACTTCAAGATATCTAAAAATTTGATTAGCATGCCATCATATATCCTCAAACAAGTCATTAGTAAAAATGCTGATATACCCGGTGGTTTCCTGTTAAAGATATCCCTCTGGGATGATAATGTATTCATAATCAGAGCTCTTGAAATGCAATCATTCCACCATCAAACTATTTGATTATCCTATTCATATATTCACTCTTGTTCACAATTTTGTTGCTGCTGAGAAATTCAGCTTAGTCAGGGCTTACGTTTCTCAAACCCCTTCCATTTGGGTGGGGAGGAATGAGGGCAAGTGACTAGCTCTTACCCATAGAATGACTTTAGATGTGATACATGTGACTTCCAGACCTAGGGGTTTAAAAAGCAGGTAAAATTCCCTATTCTCTTTCCTCTTCAGCTAGCTTGATACGAGATTGCACACTAAACTTAAAAATCATTTGTTGAAGCAAGAAGAGCCATAAAATAGGAGAAACCTAGTTCTCTGAAATTTAAGAAGGGAGCTGCGAACTCTTGAAGAGTAAATTTTGAATTCTACACAAGGAAGAAACAAGCTCCTGTTTGAGTCAGTGGATTTATTTTGTTGTTCTTTTGTTATAGCAACTAGCATCATTCCATTGATATAACTGTCCGTGCAATTACCTTTCCCTACACTTCTTCCTTACTGCCAGAGACCACCTTCCTTTACAGAGGCTAAACATTCTAGGTCCTTACATTCCCTTTGGAGCTAGAGAATGGGCATGTGAAAATTGGTGATCTAGGTGATTATTTTAGAAGGTGTAAACATGTCTAATCACTATGTTGTATGCCTGAAACTAATATAATATTGTATGTCGACTGTGGTTGAAAAATAAATTTAAAAAAAAAATTATGCAGTCTTCTCACCTAACATTCCTCTGCCACAAGAATTTCACCCAAGTTATAAGTTTCTGTGCTACTTAAGGAGGGTTTAATGTATCACCTGCCTACATATTATAAGACATTGATCAAACACCTCCAGCCCCCAGTGAATAAACAGTGACACTGGGAAACGGATTTTTCTGTGCTCTCAGCACCCTTCCAGACAAGTGCACTTCTGGAAAACCTGGCCTTGGCTCTGCCTGGGAAGCCTGGCTGGGTTCCCTCTGAAGGCTTCCAAGTGAAAATGGCTTTCCAAGAAGCTCAGTGCCTCTTTGCTCAGGTCTTTCCATTTGCCACTTTATTGACTCTTCTATTTTCTACTCGAGAATTCATAGTTGAATACAAGGAGAAAAAAGAATGTTTTCTGCAAGTGACAGCTTTCCAATGATGTTTCTCTTTATAAACATCTAAAACTTGGAATTGGCTGGGGA
The DNA here is from genome assembly GCF_964339955.1 of Pipistrellus hanaki. Taxonomy (NCBI): domain Eukaryota; kingdom Metazoa; phylum Chordata; class Mammalia; order Chiroptera; family Vespertilionidae; genus Pipistrellus; species Pipistrellus hanaki. Next base: position 163,697,778 of record NC_140505.1, read on the forward strand.
AGAAGAAACGATATGGAATCTTCTGGATTCACGATTTGGAGAGGAAACGGTTTCTGTGTTTGCAGAGCTGTAGATGAAGCACTGTGTCTGTAATAAGAGTTACAGTCACTCACTCCCATTGTTAGGTCACCTGAGGGTTGCTCAATGAAACATTTCATTGGCCAATGCTGTTTTATGCACAGGGAACATCAACTTTGGAGTCAGAATATAGAATTCATGCATCAAGTCAGGATCAAAGGATACAATATACAAAAAATACTTTACACAATGACCTACCAGTCACTAACCATAAGCACTAGAAAACTTTCAAATATTGGTTGTGCTACCCACCAGATTTGTGATATTAACCAAAGTATTAAACTTCCTGAACCTCAGTTTTTACTCTGTTAACTGGGGATAATATTTACCTGAAAGGTTGTTGAGAAAATAAACTTAACTTAGTTTTTGATAAGTTCTCAATCAAATGTTTTAATTTATGATTAGAATAGGGCAAAAGAAGGGTATAGGTCCCCTTAGGATGAAGGAATCTGGTAGGGATAATAGTAGGACATTGTAAAAAAGTCAGTTTATTATTGAAGGTATCAAAAACCACAAGAGAAGAAAGAGAAAAATGGAAAAAATGAAGAGGAAAAGCCAACATTAACATACAGTATATAAAATACAATCCTTAATCAGCCATCCATATTTATTAGATTTTTTTTAAAAAGCATCCAGTGCCTTAAAAGGTTTTCAAGAGCTGCGCTATTTTCAATAAAGTCTCATATGAAGCACCAAATAAGCCCTTAAAAAGCCTGGAAGTGCAATTCCATTCAATTTCTATCAATAAGAATTGCCCAGGTGTAATGTGCTTCACGCAGCGCACACATCCAGGGAGCCAGCCCACTGCATTCTTCCCCTGAGAAGGCCTGGAGGTGCCCTTCCCAGGGAGCCATCCAAGAATGTGCTGGAAAAGATCAGAAAGCAAATAAGGAAATCACTAGCATCTTTTGATTTTAAAATGCACCTTGTTGTGTGTTTACCAGGTTGACATATGAATGAAGAAGTCTCAAACAAAGCATTGAGTAAGATTTCATAAAAAAGTACTATTTTCTTCCCAGATGTAACACGAATAGCTAAGCTGTTACTGGGTTTCTTTTTATGATTGAGGAGAGGAAATAGGTGAATTCTTGTAAGCGGACCAGTTTTGAAAATATAATGTGATTTGGATTTTTTTTTTTTAATAAACATTTGGTTTTCATTACAGAAAGCTTGCTCACATATTAAAAATGCCTATGTTGTCTTTAACAGCCATGTTCTGAGTGTGCGCTTGATATAAATGGAGTGTTTCAATTAGGTATACATACGTATACTCAAACCTAAATTTAGCCTAAGTAAATTTTCAACAAATTATAAAATACCATGTTCAGATTCTGTTCTCTCCAATGGATTAATCTGAAAAACAACTGGGACTCAATTTAGAATTTCTTGGCAGTGAGCAAGAGCAGTGTCAAACTCACAGTTCTATTTTATTGAAAGCGTTCTTAGGAGAGAGAAATGGAAAGAACTGTGTGTGCCTGGTAGCCAGAGAGCAGTGGGAAGTAATATTTAGTTTATTAATGTGTCTTTGATTTTTTTTTCATAGTGTGGATGCATAGTATTAAAAAGCAGGACCTTGATCCAATTTTTTCCTCACCCTCCCACTAATGGAAAAGAGCTATGAAAAACAGATAAAGTTAACAAGATGTTGCATAAAATCAAAGTGCATTTCAGTAATCCCAGGATATTCAATGCATTCTATTTGCTTGTGCATTGGAATGGCTCAGTAAATTATGTTCCACTTGTAAATATTGAATTTTAATATCTAACTGCCAACAGTGCAGAACAGTCTATATACATTAGACAACATTCTTGTCCTCTGGAAGCTTAAGTTTTGTAAAAACAAAAGTAATAATTTGTCTTCTTAATGTTTTTCTTATTTTGCATTTTGTAGAACATGGCAAGAGCCATGCCTTTATTAGCTTTGTTGGATCTGAGTTTCTCTATCTTCTTTATTGAATTGGACTAGATTTTTTGGGAAATTAGGGTAAAAAAGCACATTAGGGTAAGAAGTGAATCTAGGGATTAAGAAAATTATATTGCTAAATAAGAGATAAAATCTGATATTTTAATGGCTAATGAACTATTGATAATAATTTAGATAATTATTGCAAAATCTATAACAATAAAAGATTAACATGCTAATTAGACCATATGTCCTTCCAGACAACCTTCCAGACTAAGCCAGGGCTGTGAGGGAAGCCCGGATCCCAGGTGCCAGAGGGAAACTGGTGACCACAGCAGGAGGAAGAAAGGCCTACTCTTGCACAAATTTCGTGCATCGGGTCTCTAATGAAATTATAATTGAGTACTAGCTGTGTTCTATTAGTAAACTCGAGAAGCAGCCACCAAAATATCAGTTGAAACATAAAAGTCTTATTGAAATATTAACTAAATTATGAAGGACTGTGTATTCAGTGCTTTAGTAGGAATATTTTAGTGGGAGGAAATGAAGGACAGTAAACAACTTGAAGATATGTCTGAAACTTGATTTTCACCTGTTAATACATCACCTATCCACCTATCTGATATTACCAAAGTATAAATTACTTATTCTTGAAGGGGGCCTTTCAGAAAACCATGTGGCCTAAATGACCTCAAAGTTCTCTCAATAATCAGATTATTGGTGATCTGGTGATATTCTTTGTTTTTGATATGTGTCATAGATTAAAGTTTTGGCCAAGAATAGTCAGAATCAATGGTGTTGCCAGCAGGCTCTCCGTTATTGCTCTTCTTCCATATTCCTTATTAGGGATGTCGAACTCAATCAGAGAAGGGGCCAAAATCTAAAATCCAGCCTAAATCGCGGGCCGAATGGTTTACTGAACAGTCATAAACTGACAATGTCATAAACTGACAGCGGAGTGCAGTGATGACAGCGAGGTGCAGGCCACATTGCAAGGCCTGGCGGGCTGGATTTGGCCCGCGGGCCTTGTGTTTGACACATGTGCCTTAGATCAATCTATTGAGGATTCATTGGATGCTAAGACTGAGTACATCTACCACATCTCATATTTGGTTTGTTCCATTGTTCTCATCAGTACCTAAAATTATCTTGTGCTTTCATTCATTTACATGTATATTATATTATCTGTCATCCTAACTAAAATAAAAATATCAAGAAGGAATGCATTTTGTTTAACATATTAAACTCTGTACTCTAAGAATCCTGTACATAGTATATATATAATGGACATATCAGGAAGGAAGGAAGGAAGGGAGGGAGGGAGGGAGGGAGGGAGGGAGGGAGGGAGGGAGGGAGGGAGGAAGAAAGATGGGATAAAGAGACTTTTTTAAAAAGAAAATGAACAATATGTCTGCCCTAGGAGCCTTATTTTCTTTGTAGACTATTAAAATTTATTCAAAGACTTTTTAAAAATAAGTTTCTTAAGTGATTTTTAATATGTATGACTGGCCAAAGCCATTTCTTGACAATATATGGTAATAATTTTTTCTTAGAGTGTGCACCCCTATAGAGCTTTCCTATCTAATAAAAGTACAAAATAGTTCACTCACTGAGCAACATTAAAAAAGTAAATTTATATACATCCATTAGTAGTCACAAAATTAAATTGGTTAGTCACCTTCTAATCCTTTTTTGGACTTTTGAGAAACATAATAAAGACATTAGTAATATAGACTATTAGTAACTAATTAACTGTAGTCTAACACATTTGTTTTATGAATACTTTAATCAATACTTAATTATCTTTCCATGTTGTTTTTATTTTTTTAATCTACTTTCTTGTTTTTAAATATTCTTAAAATTATTCATTTTAGAAATGCTTTTACTTTTTACCAGTTGAAAGAAAATCAATTCAGGATTTTTATTAAGCACCTACTATGTTCAAGGAGCTATGAAGGAAGAGATGATCAATATTTAAAATTATAATTAATTTTCTACTTAGGAATTTAGAACCATCTCCAAAGAAGTAGCAAGTGAGTAAATAGTCAAGTGATATAGAGTTTGTGGTTTTAAGTTGGGAGGGTATTATCAGAATTAGAAATTTAGAAAGATAGAATAGAAGGAGAAAATTTAATATACTAGTATTAGAAAACAGCAAAATCAGAGGGGCAAATAAGAAAGTTCCTAATGTATTCATGAACATTGGAGGAGTATTTGGAGATGAAATCAGTAATTGGGTTGTAATCAGAATGAGGGAATTCACTAAGATTGTAACTATAGTTGCTGGCCAGGTAACTCCACTAATTGAAGCTTTGTCTTGATTCACCAAGGTTTGGGGTTCAATCCTTAGTCAGGGCATATGCAAGTATGAAGCAATGAATGCATAGATAGATTAAACAACAAATAAATCTCTCTCAAATCAATCAATAAAAAAGTATTTAAATGCATAAATATGTGAAACAACAAATAAATCTCTCTCAAATCAATCAATAAAAAGTCTTTAAAAATTATACAATTAAACTGTATATGATTGATTGCATACTACATGAATGAATAAGAGTAGAATGGAAATTTAGGTGTAAGCCTTAAAATGACTTTCATTCATCAAGAGTTCAAGAAAAAAAAAAACTAAACAAATACAAATGAGATTGAAAGTGAATATCATATCCAATAAAAATAGTGCTTGATGTTTATACAGCACTTCACCATCTAAGAGCTGATAGCTATAATTAAGAAATATTCATTATGTGTAAACCCCATACACTTAAGTGTTTATGCATGTATATATATATGTTCATGTGACCATTTATCACTATAAAATAGATGTTAGTAAGTAATGTATTCTAAATATGCTAGAACACGTTTCTGAAACATTAAATAAAACAAAAAGAGCTAAGATATTAGTTAGCAAATTTCATATATGTGCAGGTATCAATATGAAGTTTTTTAAGAAGATTTTTATTGATTTCAGAAAGAGAGGGAGGGAGGGATGGAAACATAAGTGATGAGAGAGAAACATCATTGATTGGCTGCCTCCTGCTCGCTCCCTATTGGGGATCAAGCCCACAATCTGGGCATGTGTCCTGACCAGGAATCAAATGGTGACCTCCTGGTTCATAGGTTAACACTCAACCACTAAGTGACACTGACCAGGCTTAATATGCATTTTTTTAATTGTATATTTATTTCAGAGAGGAATGGAGAGGGAGAAAGAGATAGAAACATCAATGATGAGAAAATCATTGACAGGCTGCCTCCTGCACACTCCCTACTGGGGATCGATCCCACAACCTGGACATGTGCCCTTGACCCGAACCAAACCCAGGACCTTTCAGTCCACGGGCCTATGCTCTATCCACTGAGCCAAACCGGTAGCATTTTAAAACTGGTTGTGGGAGAAGAGAAGAGGAAGACAATTTTACTGAGTATTGTATGTTTTGGAGATGTGACTTTCACATACTACTCAGAAACCTAAAAATGTGCATTAAGGAGGTTTGAACTGATACTCTGCTCCAGCAACATGTACTTGGTCCAGAATTTCACATACACACACCCACCCTTTCCAAAACACACAGGGCCATGGGTCTGTATATATGATTGATTACTGGAGACAGTAGGATGGCAAAGCTCTATGTACCTAAGGGAATGGGTAAAGTACACAATGTTACGAAGGTTGATTATTCTTTGTCATGTTAATGGAAGCTTTAAGTCAAACCAGTTAACTCCAGTTTGTGCAAGTCAGCTGCACATCCTTGGGTCCAATCTTTTGCCCTGGCACTTATGAACTCATTCAAATTGTCCAACAAGTTAAAAGGAGTCTTATCTAATTTGACAGAAGTTAGCCCTTGAGGGACAAGGGTATCGGTCCAAGTCTGAGTAAACACACAACAAGGGGAAATCACAGGATTTACATTCTGGCACTTGCCTCTTTCTCTAGGCAAGTCACAAAAACAGCCTGTGCCCGGAGAATCCTATCCACATGACGATAGCCCTTACGTGAGACAAGAGAGACGTGTAAGTCAAGGAGAAAGGTAGTATTAATGTGAGGTCAGAGGCAGGAAATGGTTGTGTTCTGTTTGCCAGGACTATTGCACCTCTTCTCTAATTGATACAACTTAAGCATTTAACATTGTCCAACCCAGATCTCAATCCCCAGCTCCTTTCAGCCTGCAACAGCCTCACAGAAAGCTCGGGGCAGATGTCCCAGAAAGCAAGGCAACTTAGAAGTGCAACACCGGGCTTGGCTTCCTCCTTTTGGGATAGGGGATGGGGAGGGGGCAGTTTTCCTGTGTCTGTAGGCGGGTGCATCAGAGGACTTTCCACCAGTCACCCAAAATGGAAACCGCAGAGGAATTTTAAAAGAATTCCTATTTTTCATTTGTCATCTTCTATCACTCCCTAATCCTGTCAATTTTATCTCCTTAACTTAATATTTCCACCCCTCCTATTTGATGTGCAAGTTTAATGCCCTTAGTATAACAATATCTGTTTTTAAGATCGACACTCTCTGGGTCCCCTCCTTGGTCTCAGTCATTTACTTCGTTCTAATTTCATTTTCTTTCTTCCACAGTTCAGAAGCCCTGGCTGCAATAATTATTTTCATAGCATCCTCCTTCCTTTGCCCACAAATAGTCATTCTATTTTTTTTTCTAAAGCCCAAACCAATCAATCTGATTGATCATTCACTTTGGGTAATGCTGGGAGGATTTAATCAAATGGACTAATGCTGTGATAAATCCCTAAATCCAATGCTCTGGCTTGCCAATGCTTTTATTTTTATACATTCATATCTCTCTCTCTCTCTCTCTCTCTCTCTCTCTCTCTCTCTCTCTCTCTCTCTCTCTCTCTCCCTCTCAAAAATAAATAGAAGAAATTTTAACAAAAATTAAAATAAATGAAAAGCACAGAAGGGGAAGATCCTGGGAGGTGAGGTGTGGACACTGTCCATCATACAGGCTGTTGGAAAGATATATAAGGACTTGCATTTGCCTGTGAGTCTGTGGGCTGTTATGTAGGGCATGAGCTTGCATGAGGGGCTAGTGTTAGTTTAAGGTCCTTGAAGTCAGCTTGGCACAAAAAAAAAAAATGGATGTCAAGACAACAATTCCATGGAATAACTTAGCTAAACACTGGACAGAATGTGTCTTCTGAGCATGGCTTTCCCTGCTCTCAACATACATTGCTTGTTTTTTCTGTCTTTTCATATCTCAGTTTAAATGGCCTCTTCTTAGGGATTTTTTTCCTGATCACTCAGTCTCAATAGTCTCCTCCATCCATACCCAATCCTGATTTTTTTTTTTTAATCTTAGCGCTTTGTTGCTTTTCTTCATAGCACTGGTCACCACTTGTTATACATTCTTGAGTACTTTTGTCTGTGTTCCATATGATACTGCTGCATGAAGGCAAAGTTCTCGTCTCTCTGGTTCTCCACTATATCCTTTAAACCGTGTTCCATGCCTGGGACCTGGTGGGTGTTTTAATAAATGTCTCTTCAATGACTGACTGATTTAATGGACCCACAAAGCTAATCCCACCTCTGAGCTTCAGGTATCACTTCCCTCGTCCTTTGGGAACTTGTTCCAATTGGTAAACCCCATCTTTTCTACTTTTAATCTCTGCTCATAAAAATGGTATTCCTATCTGAGCAGACTTTTCACATGGGCCTACCCCTGGCAAGGCTGCCTTGACTGATGGATACATCTCCCCAATGATAGGGCTCTTTAGTGGACTCTTTTGGCTAACATATTAAAACATATTGTAAAAAAACCCCACAAAAACGCAAAACACTACAGTAACAAATATATACATATTTAAATATATACATATTTCCCTCTCTTATACCACTGTTTGCTTTTATATCTCTTTTTTCCCCCATAATCCAACAACCTCTTTCACACTTGAATGTTCCACTGGCCATTTAAATTTAAAATGTCTAAAAACAAAACCCTGACTCCAAATAACTTTCCCTTTTCTGTCTTCCTCTAGCATTCAACCAATCCCCAAAAGTAGAAAATTAGAAAGTATCTTATACTGTTCCCCATTTCATCAGCCAGCACTTTCTATTAATTGTTTCTGCTAGAGACCTCTTCTTTGCTCTGCTGTATAGATCAGCCCTCTCTGTTTTCACACTCTTAGTTTGCTTTCCATGTCAACTTCTCTGTATTTTTGCACATAACAGAAAAAAAAGTTTAATCGAGAAATTTCTCACTTTATATTTTAATAGCTCTCCACCATTTTAAAGATATATGTCAAACCTTGACCTCGATATATGAAATCATCCTTCATTATTTAGGTCCTCTTCATTTTCTCACCTTATTTTCCAATCACTCTTCTGTAAGAAGAACCCTTCCCTCTGTCCAGATCTCTAAAACCATAATGCCCAGGTCCCACCATCTGGTCAACCTCGTGCAACTGGCAAACTAGGAAATCATCCATCAAAATTCAGGTTAAATATCACCTATTCCAGGAAACCCTCTCATATGATTGTCCTCATCCACGGAAATGAATTATTTGTACAACATGTGTTTATGGCAATTGTTAAGTTCTGCCCTTACTAGAATGTGGGTACTTAGAGGCCTAGAATATTTATTATCTTCACCAGCTCTGTTCATAGCACTTAAAACACGGTAAGTACTCTTCATGCTTGGCAAACTAATTAATAAATGTGTGAAAATGGCAGAGTAATTAAAATCTATTCCTTGTGTGTTGAAGGTATGTTTGAGATAGAGACTGGAAACTACCAAAAATGCTACAAATAGGACAGTCTAAGGAAAAGACAGGGAGTTTTAGAGCAAGACAGA
>NC_140505.1:163711558-163776558 GCF_964339955.1 Pipistrellus hanaki
AAGGACTAAACATTGAAATAATTTATGTTGATGATTTATAATCAAAACTTTACCATTTATTAGTTGGGCACTCCAGGAGAGGTATTGAAACCTAATTTTCTCATTGTTTAAATGGGTATACTAAAAAATTATGTCTCTTGGGTGTTGTCAGGATTCAATGAGGTGATGAATAATAAGTGCTTAGTAAGTGCATAAACTTGGTGTTTGATAAACATTCAGTATTGTTATTATTATTCCTATCGTTATTTTCCCATGATTAGATGATTAGCTTTTCTTACTTTCTAAAGCATTCTGTGGATAAAGAAATAATAAATAATGTCCATATTGTAAATCACATAATAGATTTTTGCCTCATAGACATTCAAGATTAACAAGTAAGGTTTATTTGAGTACAGCATTTATTACATGCCTTGATATCTATCATAGTACTTTATCTTAATTTTCATAAGTTGAATTATTTCAAAAGATGTGTATTTGAGGGAAATTAAATAGGGATCAGATAGGAAAGAAATGGATACTGATAATGCATTCCATAATTTTCCCCCTCTCCCTCACTTTCCACTTTCCTTCCATACCTGCTCAGGTACAAAAGAGGAATTATATGTATCATATTTAATGTGGATATAAACATGATAAATATAACTAAAGTAACAGTGAACAGAGAATTTAATTAATCACAGAGACACTTGATTGTACAATCAATGACTTGTTTTGTCTTATCAATTTTCTCTTGTAATGACTATTATTATATTAGTATTTAGCAATAATTATTAGTTTTAACTGGCTTAATAACAAATTGAGTTTTAACATGGCATAAATAAAACTATTTATTTCTCCAGTACTCAACATGTAACCAATGAGCTCTAAAAGCTATATTCACTAACTTGAGATTCATTATAAATAGTTTCTGAGATTCTACATCCAAAAATAGGTGAGGGGAGGGGGAAAGTAAGTCATTAATTTTCATTAAAAAAGCCATAGGACTGCTTTAAGTTTTATTTATTTAATTAAAATAATAGTTATTTGTACTATAGAAAAGACTTCAGCTACTTGAAAAAATAAAAGATCTTTAATATATTTAATAACATGGGGGAAGCAAGGCTTTCTCAATATTCTTTCAAGTTATTTAACATTTTCTAAGTACTTACAGAGTAAGCAATCACTGCAGTGCTTCTTATAACTTAGCGGTGGATTTATTTAGACTATATTCACTTATTAACTCTTTATGTTGGATAATTTCTCTTAAATGTTAAGAGAAATAATCAATGTTTTTAATTTTCTTTTATTGGCAATTATTTTGAATAGATGCTTACAAAGTTAGGTTTGCAAAGAGGCAAAAAACAAAGAAAATAGGAAGTCAAAAAGTAATTATCAAAAACATAATCACCAATTAAATCTTTCATTAGGCAATCTATGCTATATAGCATTCTTAATATTAGTTGGTTTTATTGCTGGGTCAGATCCTGGGATAAAATCCTATCTAATAAAAGAGTAATATGCAAATTGACCATCACTCCAACACACAAAATGGCTACCCCCATGTGGACACAAGATGGCCACCACAAGATAGCCAGCAGGAGAGGGCAGTTGAGAGGGACCAGGCCTGAAAGGGAGGGTAGTTTGGGGCTATCAAGCCTACAGAGGAGGACAGTTAGGGCTGGCAGAGGAGAGAAGTTGGGGGCAACCTGGCCTGCAGGAAGGGCAGTTAGGGGTGACCAGGCCTGCAGGGAGGGCATTTAAGCCCTAACTGTTAGGGACAATTAGGCTGGCAGGGGAGTGGTTAGGGGGTGATCAGGCTGGCAGGCAGAAGGGGTTAGGGATAATCAGGAAGGCAGGCAGGTAAGCAGTTGGAAGCCAGCAGTCCTGGATTGTGAGAAGGATGTTCAATTGTCTGTTGAACTGATCCCAATGCCCAGTAGGATCAGGCATAAATGGGCAGTCTGACATTCCTTGAGGGGTATCAGATTGAAGAGGGTGCAGACTGGGCTGAGGGACACCCCCCCAAACATTGTGCATGAAATCTGTGCACTGGGCCTTTAGTATATAATAACACTATTGATGGTAATTGAAGAAAGGCAAGTATGAATGGGAATATGATATCTGAATACAGCTCCTTCATCCAACAAATATTTAATGACTGTAAAATATGTTTCAGACATGGTGGAGGGTTAACGATATGGTGTATATAAGTCCCTGGTATTGCAGGATATGACTCAAGCAATTATAAGATTTGCGTTGTAAAGAGTCAGCTGGAGGAATAAAGGGGCCAAACCCTGAGGGACTTTTATGCTAGTTAAGATGTTTATCCTAACAGATTTTACAATGACAATTCTTTAAAAGATCACTAGTGGAAGTGTGAAGAAAAAAAATGAAGGAAAACAAGACCAGAAGCACAAAGACCAGCTGGAAGAATATCATTCAGAGTAATTTCAAGAGAAATTATAAGGCTATTTGAATCCTTTACTAAGTCAGAGGGTCTGGAGTCCCATCTATTGTAAGATTGTAATGTAAATATTTTTAATCTCTTACGCACAGTCTCCACATAGTTACCTCTATTTGCTTGGTCCTAGAATTATTTTCAACTGATTCCAAGATGATACACAAACTCTATGTCATTCTAAGCAGTTGTTTGCTGCTAGACACTGGAAAAACACACACATACCAATATTTCTAGTGAAGTTCAGAGGTGGGGTGTCACAAAATCCCATGAGCATACAATAGGACATTTAGAGCATCATCCCATAAAAGTCACATGTTGCCAAGATAATTTTTATCACAATTTTTGAAACTGCTAGTTTCTTGTGTTTGACTAGGTTTATGAAAATGCACACTCCTGTGAGGTAGGCCTGATGCATCAGATTACCTGCCTCAAATGTGTCATTTTAACTGCATGAAGACAAAATCAGTCAAATTAATCTATGACAAACTGGTATTTTTCTTATTTTAAGTTACTCTAAGATCCCCAAAATAACAACTATTCAATAAAAGAGTCCTGACAATGATAACAAGTTGCAGTGATTCCTGCAAGAGATAATGGTGACCTGAATTAAGGCAGTGACAATGGGGATGATAAGGACTCAAAGGGTAACAAAATAGAATGGTTACTTGAATATATAATGGATATAGAGATGTAGAAGAGACACTGACATTCATATTTTCATTTATTCATTCAACAAATATTTGTTGAATGCTGAAACATGCGTCATTAAATACTGAGGTCAGAGGCTGTGCTGACGTTTGACATATAATGGTGAAAAATTAGATATTGTCTTTGCCCTTATGGGGTTTACATTCTAGTGGGGGGAATGAAAAGGGAGAAAAAGAAAGCATGAATAAAACAATAAAACAACAACAAAATAAAATATAATCGAATCATTTTTATTATGCCAGGATGGAAATTAAATTAGAGGATGATATAAACAAGAATCACTTGAAAAGAGGGTACTCTCTAAAGTCAAGAGCAGAATTTCAGAGAAAATTATATTAGAGCTGATCTTTGGAGGATGAGAAGGAAACATCCATGCAATAAAACAGAGAAAGAGTATTCTAGCCATGGTTCTGAGATCCTGAAATGGAAAAGAGCTTGGGGTACTAGTCAGTGAGGAGCAGAAAGGAGGTTGGCATGACTAGAATATAGTAAGCAAGGAAAACATGGTACGAAGTGATGTCAGAAGGTCAAGGTGGAAGGAATCAGGCAGATCTTGCTAATTTCATAGACCATAATAAAGAGTTTTATTTTTTAATAAGGGCAAAGCTATTGAAGCACAAATGTGACATAATTAATTTGCCTTTTTAAAAGATCATTATGACATCTATGGAAAGACTGCATTGGAAGGAGGCAGTAGCAGAAGCAAAGAGACAGGTTAGAAGACTCTTGCAAGAAGAGAAAGATGGTGGTGGTGACTGAGAAAATATGAATTCAAGAGATATATTAGTGTTGAATGGAATTGCCTGAGGTATTAAAAAAAATAATTACTCAGGATTGATTTTTGCCATTTACTGTGATAGCAAAGACTAGAAAAGGAACTAGTGGGAAAGTGATATTCAAAGAACTAATTGTTCTAATTGTGTCATATAGTTTGAAGTTCCCAACAGTTATCATTTGTAGGCAATTGGTTATATGAGACTGGAGAACAGAGAAGAGTTTGGTCTATAGGTAGAATTCAGGGAGTCATCAACATGCAGAGGATACTTGTAGCCAAAGGGTCAAGTGAACCAGCAGGTAGAAACAGAGCAGTGTGCCCAAATTAAGTCTTCAAGGACTTCTATATCCATCCCTAGTAGAGCAGTAGAGGGAACTGCAACAGGGATTAAGCAGTGACCAATGAAATTCTAGAGAGTGTGCTGTCAAGGAAACTCGAGTGGAGGGTGTTTCATGAAAAACTCCATCATCAAAAATGCCTAATGTTGCTGAGGGATACAGAATAACGCATGGAAACAAAGGTATTATTTTGGGCCATTGGGTAAATAATATCATTTGCTAAGAGATGGAACAAAAGAGGAAGAACAGATTTGGGTTGGGCTGAGCTTTTTGTTCCACAGTGCCACTCATGAAGACCTTACCCCCAAGCCTGTCATTTGTAATGTCCCTATTCATACAAGAGTTGTGGATTTTGTATTTATTTGGTATAACTAAAAATTTAGAACTGTTAAATGCCATTTTGTTGGTATTTATGAGTGAGAAACATACAGATGAGATTATATCATATGGGAGGACCTGAATAAAAAGTGGTCAGAAAGTTTTTATTGGTGGGGAAGACAGAGGATAAAGTAAGAAGAAACAATAAAATAAAATAAAAAAACACAAAATTTATGAGGCAGTCATTATCTTATTAAAACTGCCAAGTGTTTTTTTTTTAATGAAATTGCAGAGAAATAAATATTAAGTGTTTACAAAGTAAAAAACTAGATCTCAGTAAAATTATTAACTTGGTTAATTACACTTAAGTGCAAAGTAAAGAAACAGGAATTTGCTTCACATCTATCTGAGTCAAAATTCTGGGCTCATTCTGTTGTGTATTGTGGGCCTCATCTTCCTTTCCAGCCTTTGTAATGACAAAACTCAGCCGCATGGGTGGTGGAAAGTTTGGAGTGTTACCAGGAATAACACTGAGACAGGCATACATGCTGCTGGCTTCCTTCTTCCCAAGCTTCTCCCTTTTGGCCCCTTCCCTGGGTATTATGCTCATCACTCCCAATCTTAGCACCTACCTCCCCTCACTGTTATCTCCCCATCCCAGAGTGTCACACCTACTCTGTGCCCCATCTCTTCAGACTACGTGAATAGATCTGTGCTAAAGTAACAACTCATTAGCAAATTAGGTAGGTGATAGTAGCTAAACTATCTCAATAGTGTGTTTTCATTATCTCATCTGTAGAGATAATTTATTCCTACCTAATATTGTTTGTCAATTTATCCATTAAAAAACATTCAATAATCTGACTGCCAAATAGAAAGTATGCAATATATTGTAGGTTTAAATGTGAACATGTCAGAGAAGACATGGATAACTTGAATAAATGAGGCCATGTTAACAAATGAACAGAAGAATATGATAGAAAATGAAGATAAGTCTAATCAGGTCTCCCCATCTCTCAGAAAGCATTCATTTTTTTCATATCATATATTTCTAACTATATACTAGTAGAATGAAGCCATTTGAGTTCAAAGGTCATGGTTTATCACTCATATGTGCTTATAATGCCCAATAGTTCATTGTGAGAACAGTGTATTTTGATTTATACTGACAGGCTACTTCCGAGTCCTTCTAGTCTAAAGTTATTGCATACTTTTTGAGCAGATGGAAAAGTAGGATTCAATTTGATAAACTATAAGGAGAGATAATTGGTTGGCAGTGCCTTAAGCCTCCCTGGAACCATGCATCTCACATCAAGCTGGAAAGCACCAAAAAGAAGACATTTTGCAATGCCCTGGTCCTTGGAGAAGCTCTTGTGATGCTCCTGGTGGGGAGAGTCGCAGTGGCTAAAGCAGGTTTAGTTGCACTGAGTATCCCTGGGCATCGGTGCAGCAACACGGGCGTCATCTTTGGCATCTGGAGGGGTCACTTAGATGGTTTCCCTTTTAGTACCAATACAGAAAACCCACTCTGTGGGGGTTGTTTTAAAAAGGCCATGCTTCACAGAATCTTCGGAGCTGCGATTACCTGTGTTAGACTGAGGCACTGTATTTGTTTTTTGATGATCTGATAAGCTTGAAAAGTCATCTTCTCCCTTTGCGGTTTAATAAAGGACCTTCAAAAGGCAGTTTGGTGAATTACCATGATGCTAATCTAACATGAAAAGAATAGATAGGAATACTCATGGCTGCACATTTACCAATTCAAAAATTAATGCACATTGTCCTTCATGTAGAGTGACTAAATTCACTAGGGAAAAACAACAACACCCTAGGCAAATTGCTCCCTGGAATTTTGGCAACTGTAAATAGTTTATTTTGAGTTCATGTAAGTGACTAAGATGACTGGCAAGGAACAAGAGTTCCTCATCATTTCGATGAAGAGCAGTTTTAATAGGAAACAAATGAAAATCGACTATCTTTTTAAGATGACCATATAACCGGCAGTCTTGAAATTCATTTATAAATATAACTTAATTTAAAACTTACTTAATTTTTTTTTAAACTTGGAGTGGTTCAATATTTAAATACCAAATCACTGCAAGCAGATGTTTTCAACTATATCTGAGGTAAATGATCTTATGCGCTATAATAAAACAGAGAGCAAACAGTATAATTGTGTCCACGACTGGTTTGAAGGGATGACAGTGTAAGAGGGAAGAAGGACAGAAAGCTTGGCTTTGTCTCCCACTGTGTGTAAGTCTTCCTTTTTGCCAAAGAGAGACTTAGACTTATACCGAGAAAAACTGTCAGAAAAATAAATAAATAAGCCTCCATTTGAATTTATCTGAAAACTACATTTGCTACCTACGAAATGTTTAGTCTTTTTTATATATTTTTTCATCCCTATTCACACGTGGCTTTGATTCTAATCTGACCATAAAATTCCCAATCTGAACTTCTGTGCTGATTAGAAGCAACAACAGTGTGTTTATTAAAGTCAGCAAATCTGAGATTAAAAAAGACACCTTACTAAAGGGTCAGGATTTTACATTAAGAAAGAATGTCTGAAAGCTTGGAAGAAATGCTACTCTTTGGGTAAAAATATTCTATTGCTGTGAAAATCAGATATTAATAATTCATTTCTCATAGAATCTGCACTCCTGGCTCTTGGAAAGGCAGACTGGTTTGAAAAGGCCCACTAGGGTGAGAGGGAGCATAATGTGCCTACCTGAGGCACACTTTCAAGTCAACTGACCCCTCTGTACCAGGGTGCAGAAAGCAACCCTTGAAACACGGTACAAAATTCCCTCCTATTTAAAATCACTATGAATTAATGTTTTCTATAACCTCCCACGTTAGAAGAGCCCATATTGCATTACTAAAATAAAGGAGACAGAGGGCAGGGTTTGAAGAGTGTACTTCAGAGACTGGGTGAAAGGAAAAGGGGAAAGACATTCAGGGTATTTTCCACCTATCGGTTCCATTTATTGAAGAGTCAAGTCCATAAATTAATTATCACGATCGGCACTGGACCGTATAGAAAGTGTGCAATATAGGTTTAAATGTGAACATGTCAGAGAAGATATGGATAACTTGAATAAATGAGTCCATGTTAACATGGGAAAGAAGAATAGGATAGAAAATGAAGATGAATTAGACTTAATCCTGGCCTGGGGAGGCTCGCTCTTGGTAGAGGGGACAACCACATCAGTGTCCATTGAGATCTAATAGTCTAAGGAGGGAAATGTGTGCACAGGGTATTATTTAAACAAATAGGGCAAGGAGTGATTCCAATTTTCTCACCTCAGGAAAAGATTGTCTGTGTCCCGTCATGACCGATGACTAGGAATTCATCAGGAAATGATGATATGTTCTGGAAAAAGCATGACCTTCAGAAACGTGATCTAAGCAAAAACACAAGGAAAAAGCAGTTGGCTGTATTGAGGAAACAAAAAGTTTTTTGAAAGCATGAGACATCAAGTAGAGGTTGACTAGAAATGAGACAGGAGAGGTAAACAAGGGCCACATGTTGGGAGAACTTTGTATGTTATGTCAAGGAACTTTGTATGTTATGTCAAGGAGCTTAGAGTTTGTAGGTATGGGAAACCATTGGCTGTGAGCAACTGAGTGATGTGATTCCAGCAAAGTAGACACAAAAATATGAAACCATATTGCCAAGGCATACCATTAAAATGTTAAAATACAAGTTCACATTTCAGTAACCCTCAGCTTCTCTTGTGGAAAACCCTTAGGTTTAGACCAGTATTTATGGAATTAATGTTGCCTAACATTCATTCTGAGTATGCAAATCTCTGGAAGAAAACCAATGACAGTTAAGAAACAGCTAAGTAAAAGTTTAAGACAATGTACAGCTATGCCCATCATTTCTAAAAGTTGGGCTAAGATAATAAATGTGATCAGAGTCCCATAGAAGGAGCTGAGAGGAATCAGAGCAATTAGAAAGAAAATCTAAAGTGAAACTTAAACTGACCTCATGTAGGTGCACAAACATAAATCTCTCCATTCCATTCCTCCATGTCTGTTAGATAGTGGGATGGCCACCTCGTGTTCCATTTCCTCCCCTGTGTTTCTCAGCCCCCTTGCCATTGGGAAGGCTCTGGGACTAGTCCTGCCAAGGAACACTGGACAGCAGTAGTGCAGGCCACCTCCTGGTTCAGGCAGTAAAAACCTTATGTGTAATTGCCCAATTCCTTCTTGCCCGGCAGTGTTTCAGGAGGCTGAGTCCCTGGTCTCTGAGTGACTATATAGAGTAAAGCTCCTTACCTTAAAAACACAAGCAAACTTATCTATTGCAGAAGTCAAAGTAAACTAAGTCCATCAAAATGAATGCCCCATTCCTTTTTTTTTAAATTAATTTTATTCTTTACTAGAGGCCTGGTGCATGAAATTTGTGCATTCTGGAGGTGGGGAGGTCCCCCAGCCTGGCCTGTGCCCTCTCACTGTCTGAGAGCCCCACAGAGAATGGCCACAGCACCACCACTGGGTAGCCTGGGCCTCCCTCTTTGGGGTGATAGATCACAAGGCTTTGCAATCTATCGCCCCAAAGAGGTAGGCCCTGCCCATCTGGCCTGGGTTCCGCGATGAATCACCCCCCCACCCCAAGGAGGCCCCACCCACCACAGCCCACCTGTTGGTGGCCTGGGCTTCCCTCTGCAGGGCAATCATGGGGTGATGGTGGGCCCCCCTGACCCATCGCATCACACCAATCATGGCTGGCCTGGTGCCAGTGGGTGTGATAGCATGGTCGTCCAGATGGTTGTTCTGCTGTTCAGCTGTTTGGTCAATTTGCATATTACGCTTTTATTATTATAGATTGTTAAAGTATTACATATGTGTCATTATTCCCCCATTCCTTTCTTTCCTTTTCTGTTGAATACCTTGCCTAGTTCTGGAGGGGTGAGAAGCTACTGTGTTCTCTTCTGCATTTCAATCTTTGTTTAACACTAGTTTCAGAAAAGAAAGGCATGATTGCTAAAATAAAAATGATAACAAAAAGGCAAAGACAAAAATGCCATAGCCAAAGAAAACTTTGGAAAAATATTGAAAAAAAAAAATGCCAACATGATAGCGGTAGTTCTTCCTAGGAATTGCATGAGCGATCGTTTTACCTTACTTTAATTTAATATGAGTTTCTATTTTTCTAAAGTAAGCTTGAATTATTTTTATAAGAAAAATATGTAAAACTCTTTTAAAATTAAATTTAAATAATTTTGAACCTTGTCAGAAATTGGTTCCCATGAACACCAAACAGAAATGAAATAGTAAAGAAACAGGTGAGAGTCTACTGATTGTTTTGACTATAAAGATATGTGTAGATTTTTATTTTCAAGGCTATCCCAACATCTGCAATTCTTTGTCCCTCTATTCTTTAGAGAACATCACTCAAATATAATGCTGTAATATCAAGTTATACTTATTTTACACTTTGAAATAAAATATTTAGGCTATTTCTTAGTACCAGTACTAATGATTACTTAGACATTATTCTGCCTAAAACATGTTTAAATATACGGAAAGATGAAACATTAGTCTTGTTCATTTATTAGCTTCATTTGGTTTCCTCCAATAATTTTATTTCCTATATTGCACTAAAAAACATTCCAATAGAATCTTATATTTGGTTAGAAATCTTAGATTTTTAAATTATTTGCTGCTCCTTGTATGTTAATGTGTTCTATTTCCTCCCCTATGTTTCTCAGCTCCTTTGCCATTGGGGATGGCCCTGGAACTAGTCCTGCATTTATAGATTTATTATATATCGCATTTATAGATTTATTATTTGAACATATTTGTTGAATTTTTAAGTGGTTTTGTTTTTCTAAGTTTTGTAGATATGATGAAAATATTGTGAAAAAACTAAATTAGTATACAAGGTTATGATGCAAAGTTGATTGCTTACTTGTTGAGATGTTCTAATTAAATCTTTTGCAATTTAATCCTCAAAAACTTAAATTTCCAGATTTTAGTTTGAATTAATGGGTTACTAAAATTGAAGACAATCTGTATAGAAGAAAAAAATTAACATGTATAAGATCTAAAGGACCTGGAGTTGATTAAAGTAATAGTATCTTTGCTGAAAACACCAAAGATATTTTTAGTCAACATGTTGAACATAACATTTTAAGTATAACTTTGACTTAGATTCTCTCTATTCTTCAACGTTAGAATTACATAAAATTTCAAATATTTAAGACTTTGCTTCTTAAAGCTGGTGAGGTTGGGAACCAGGCTATAATTTACATATAAAACAACACTTTTCTCATTGACCTGATTTGTTTTAATTCACAGTATTTGGTTTATTTTTCTCCAATAACATGAAAATACATGTAATGTCTATGATTACTAAAATAGAGCTTGTGTTTCAAAAGCAATTGTGAAACCTTTCTTTATATTCTATTTATATATATATATATATATATATATATATATATATATATATATATATATATATTATTGATTTTTTTACAGAGAGGAAGAGAGAGGGATAGAAAGTTTGAAACATCAATGAAAAACATTGATCAGTTGCCTCTTGCACACCCCTCACTGGGGATATGCCTGCAACCAGGGTATATGCCCTTGACCAGAATCAAACCCAGGATCTTTCAGTCCGCAGGCCGATGCTCTACCCACTGAGCCAAACCAGTTTTGGCTTTTCTTTATATTCTTAAATAAAATTCTACCCTATAATAAGCCAATGAGATTGAGTAGCAGTCTAGTCCATGGTGTAAGAGATGGGAGAGTCTGAGAAGTACAAATAAATCCTGTATGGTTATGAAAAATCTAGGCCAAACCCACCCAGAATAAAAATATCTTTATGTTTAAAAAAATCGAAGACCATATACCAAGCATTCCACCATTGCCTAGTTATTGTTGATTATCTCATTTATGTTTTATCATTGTTACCCAAAAAAGAAGTATTGTTAAAAAAAATTGCAAAGCCTATTTCTCTATTTTAAATGGTTTAATATAGGGACATGTATAGCCCACCACATTTCTAGTGAAATCCCTCTGTTGTCTTATCACTCAAGATTTTGCTGAAGCTGGTTTGGCTTAGTGGATAGAGCATCAGTCTGCGGACTGAAAGGTCCCAGGTTTGATTCCGGTCAAGGGCATGTACCTTGGTTGCGGGCACATCCCCGGTGGGGGGTGTGCAAGAGGCAGCTGATCGATGTTTCTTTCTCATCAATGTTTCTAACTCTCTATCTCTCTCTCTTCCTCTCTGTAAAAAAATCAATAAAATATATTTAAAAAAAAAAAAGATTTCATCACATCTCTGTTGTGAACTAGGCATTGTGATGGAAAAAAAGGAAGAGAGGAGCAAATGAGGGAGAATGTGGCTACAGAATCAATTTTAAACCCCTACATCTTCTCCAAACATATATTCCTATCTTTTTAGTTGTTTCACTCCTCTACAGACCATGAGCTCAGGAATCAGACTGCCTGATTTAAATCCTCCCTTTTCTACTTATTACCTACTAGAGGCCAGGTGTACAAATTTATACATGGATGGGGTCCCTCAGCCTAGCGGGCAATTGGGGCCTATTGGGGCCATCTCACCAGAGAGACAGTGAGAGATTGGCTGGCCACAGGAGGTTGGCTGTGAAAGCTCACTGATCACCAGGGGGAAGCTCCTGCATTGAGTGTCTGCCCTTTGGTAGTCAGTGTGCAGCATAGAGACCAGTCGTCAGGTTGTTTGGTCACTTTAGGCTTTTATATACATAGATGTGGCTTTAACAAACCTGTAAAATTGCAGTACCTATAATATCAACATCATATCTATAATAATAAAAGCATAATATGCTAATTAGACTGGATGTCCTTTTGGACAACCTTCTGGACAAATAGGGGGCTGTGAGGGAAACCTGGGTCCTGAGTGCCTGCTGGTGGTTGGAGGGAAAAAAGGTCTACTCTTGCACAAACTTTGTACACCGATGAGATAATACAAATAAATTGCTTAGAACAGGGCTTAACACATATAAGCGCTCAATAAAGATTTGCTATTATCATTATATTATTACTAATTTTAATGTCATTAAGACAGATATCTCTTTGTTTCCATTAGCCATTTCATGACATTCTTGATTCTATCCTTTATTTTGTACTTACCATGGGCTGTGTCAACTTCTGTATAAACTTTAGAGGCATAAGAATGAGTGAGACACACTGATACATACTGGGTACATGGTCTGTACCTTTTACCACTTCATCCATTTTTCTCATGAGGAGTCATCATCATTATCAGTTATTTGTTCTTAAATAGTTCAATATCAGTTGTGGATTAGCTTTACTATCTACTTTTATCCCTTGAGCAGACAAGCATTGTGGATGATGTCCTTACAGAATTATAGTTTCCAGATGCCTATATTATTATCATCTATTTCAAAGATTTACCACTCCATTTAAGGTACCTACCATATTCCTGTTCCTCTTACTCTCAGCAAGTGGTTTTGGCTATTTCATGGGGAAAAAAATAACGTGGAATATGCGATAAAACTCTGCCCATCCTCTGAAAGCAAAGAACCATTCTAACCAGTTTGGCTCAGTGGCTAGAGCATTGACCTGAGACTGAAGGATCCCAGATTACATTCTGGTCAAGGGCACATATCTTGGTTGCAGGCTCCTCCCCAGCCCAGACCCTGGCCGGGGCCCATGCAGGAGGCAGTCAATCCATGTGTTTCTCTCATATTGATATTTCTCTGTCTTTTCCACGCTTTCTAAAAATCAATGGGGAAATATCCTCTGGTGAGAATTAAAAAAAAACAAATATAAATAGATAAATAAATAAATAAATAAATACAAACAAAGGACCTACTTGTGTCTATACATATCTTTGTCTATTTCTTGCTGTCTCTGAGAGTGCCTCCCCATCAAAACCAATACTGCTCTCTGGGCTTTGGAGAGTAATCTTTCACATGTCTCCCTAAACCTCATAGGAAATTATGACCTTTCTTTCCTCTTCTCATATTTTTAAACTGTCTGATAACTTTAAACTCCATTCCCTATTTCTCCCTCTAAAATCCATTCTTCCACATACTGCTCTAACTTGTGTCTTTTATTATACCCAGTGTACTTGAAGGAAGTTTAAAATGTGCCTGCCTTCCATATTCATTCAACCCACTGAAATCTATCTTTACATCGTACAAAGTTCCATGAAAATATTCTTCTAAATGTCAGATTCAATGCAGGGAATGGAAGGGGGGGAGTTCAATTCTTAGCTTTCCATGATGTCTTTGACTCATCCTCATATCCTTCTGCTTGTAAAACATGGTTCACTGCTGATTTTTGTCCTGCCTCTTTCACAACTATGTTTCACCTGCTTCCCTGCACCTTAAACTTGTGCTTTCTAGGTCCCTTGGTCTTCTCCTTTTTGTTCTCTGCAAACTCTGCCAACACACTGTTTACACATTGTGCAACTTTATTATTTGTTTGCTTGCAGTTCAACACATCAAGACCACCAGCCAGCACCCACTCACATTGTGATACCACATCCAGAGGTGAACTCTCATCAGTTATCAGTAAAACAAGGCTGCTTTAAGCAAATGCCTTGATAGCTCACCTTATTAGAAAAGAAATGTATGATTGATCCCACATCCCTTAAACATATTATACACTCTAATCATATGCTCCTGCTAACCATGTAAGAGTAGAGGCAAAAAGAAAAAAAAAGGCATTTCCTTTAAGTAAATGTGCAAGGTAAGATTTGATCACACATAAGAACTAAGAGTTTACTGATTTCAGGCTCCAAACAGATGACTAATTTTTGCTGGCAAATGGAATTGAATTATTAAATTATCATACTGGTATTGGGCATTTGTAATGGAAGAGAAAGGAAACCGTTTATTTATTTTTCTCCCTCAAGGCCATATTATATTTGAATGTTTCCTGCTTAATAGCTGCACCTGCTGGTAAGGACAAAGGATGCACTATAACTTGATTTTGTAAATAACTTACTGCAATAGGCCGAGACTTCGTGCCATATCTAATGGGCATGTTGCCTCCTTCTCCTTTGATTGCTTTCTTTTTTACACCATTTAAAAAGAAAAGGCTTGTACTGTTGTGTGTACTAGCTTGAATCTATTTTTGCTACTGCTTGAAATTATTTCTGTTGTCATCTCAACCATTGTCAGCCAACTGTCGGGAAGGTTTGTTTTCAGAATTTAGGGGAAGTTTGCTAAGTGAAGCTGTCAACCTGCTCAAACACACAGTCAACTTTATTATTTGCAGTGTGAAAGAAATGGAATCATTCCTTCAGCAAAATTTGTCTAGGAATAAAAGGAGCCCGGTTTCAGAAATGAATTTTTTAAAAAAACCACAGAATAATTTGTGATCAACCTAATTTTAGATAAGTTTTAAACATAACATCTCAGGAATAAAATTAAAAGCAATCCTTTGATGTTTGACAAGGGAGGATTTCAAGATTTTTTTAAAAAAAAATAGGGAATATGCTTATAAATATGAATAACACACAGCATTTGTGCTTTTTTTGGATTATTAAATTATCAATAGACTTGGGATCTCAAAGCCTTCAGAGTATAATTTGTGTTTATGTGACCTTAGGTGCTCAGTGTGGAGACCTGAAGAATTGTCTGGTTAATCAGGTATTTGAAGGAAGGTTCTTTACATTACATAAATGATAGAATGCCATTGACTTTTGCATTATTATTTTCAAGTGAATTCTTCATTCTTTTGTTCTTTGTGTTCATATTCAAAGCCTTTATAATAATTATTTTAAATTAATTTTATTTTTATGTTTCAAAAAAATCAGTGTCCATTCTTAACAAAGAAGAAATATATTGTGGAAGCTAAATTCACATCTCTTTCTTTTTTTAAAAAATATATGTTTTATTGATTTTTTACAGAGAGGAAGGGAGAGAGATAGAAAGCCAGAAACGTCGATGAGAGAGAATCATCGACCAGCTGCCTCCTGCACACCCCCTACCGGGGATGTGCCCACAGCCAAGGTACATGCCCCTGACCGGAATCGAACCCGGGACCTTTCAGTCCGCAGACCGACGCTCTTACCACTGAGCCAAACCGGTTTCGGCCACATCTCTTTCTTTATTGCCTTTTAATTGATCCTGTAAGAAGGAAGTAAGGGGATTGTCAGAACCCATGTACTGAAAGTTGGGTAGAGGGTCCATGCCATGTCATCATGCTCTGGATAAAACACAGTTCCCGTAGTTCTGATGGCAAGCAAATATCCCATTTACTCAGTGCCTATTTAGTGAGTGCTTATTCTATATGCCCCACCAACATGCATGCTCCTGGGTGTGTCAACATGTGAATATGCATGTCAAAGAACAAATATTAGGAACCATTGCTCTAACACTCAGTATGTGCCTTCTGCTCACTTCCTAAAAATTCATTTCACTATTATGGCTAAATCTAGAGGACACCATCATGATATTCATAGACCCTTGGCACTTTTGTCTTCGTGGCCCCTTTCTTCACAAAACAAAATATTCAGTTATTTATTTTTACAACTGCATTGGTATCAAGACAAATATTAACATTACTACCGGCCCAATGCATGAAATTCGTCAAGAGTAGGTCTTCCTTCCCCTGGCTGCCAGCACAGGCTTCCCTCTGACACCTGAGACCCGGGCTCCCCTCTGGCCACTGGCAGGCACCCGAGATCTGGGCTTCCCTTGCAGCCCTTGCTTCATCTGGAAGGTAGTCTAGAAGGACATCTGGTCTAATTAGCATATTATGTTTTTATTATTATAGATATAGTAAGGCATTTTTTAGATTAAAGTTCATTTTTTTCTGATATAAAGATAAAATATGTTTGTGGGTCCCTAAAAGTATTCTGAGTATAGGCACTTTGTCTACAATGTCTAATGGGTAAGATGGCCCTTGATACCTACAGATTCAAGTCTTACTGACTGCCAAATCTAGTGCTCTTATCTTTACCTCTTACTTAAACCCCTTGATGGAGAATTGCCAATAGAAAGTTTCTCTTTATTTATGTTATCATTACCTTACATTCTCAAACCAAATTCACACTCCCAAATTAGATCCACCTCTAATTTTTATATTTTCATCATTGGTTTCATCTCTTCCCCATTCTTCCAAAAGTAGGAATTCAGGAGTAGTCTTCACTTTTCCACATATTTTATACTGAGCCTTCAGTATGAATGATCTATCTTTTCTTTCCTATGCACACATTCCCCACCACCACCCTTCCCAGATTCAATAATTCCCACATAAAGTATTAAAACTTTGCAGCACAAGGTTTCTAAAGGGTTTTTCAATGTGTTTTCTATTATAGTTATTCTGCATATTGATGCTAGATTAATTTTCCTAAAATTCTTATCATGATATCATTGTTTTTACAAAAATCTCTAATTAAATAATTTAATAATTTTTAATTTATAACCCTAGTTTCTAATTTATGACCTGACCTCAACTCCCCAAGTGAATTCTCCACTGGACTGTGGTATTCTCATGGCCAACTCCCACTTTAATCACACTCATCCCCACCTTATTTTCTTACATTAAGCTGTTCTATCCCCTCATTTATCACCAAATTTTTTAAAATAGTTCCAGATCCAGATTTAGTCCTATACCCTCCATAAGGTCACCTCTAACTACTTCATTTTATCTGATCCCATCCTTCTTTAACTCCTAACACATTTTTTTAAAATATATATTTTATTGATTTTACACAGAGAGGAATTGAGAGTGATAGAGTTAGAAACGTCGATGAGAGAGAAACATCAACCAGCTGCCTCTTGCACATGCCCTACTGGGGATGTGCCCGCAACCAAGATACATGCCCTTGACCGGAATCGAACCCAGGACCTTTCAGTCCGCAGGCCGACGCTCTATCCACTGAGCGAAACCGGTCTCAGCTCCTAACACATTTTTTAAATGGACTAATAGACGTAAAGAACTTAGGACACTACCAGGAACATAGTAAGGAACCAATAAATATAAATTACTATTTTCATTATTACTGATTTGAGAAAAACACTAGAAAATGTAAAGCTTCATATAAAATGTGAATCCCCAAAGAAATATTTTAAAATATGGTATTGTTCTGAAGTGATTAACATTATGGTGTTCTAATATGTTTTCACTTTTTATAAACCAATCAAAGCAGATTTAACTTCACCTACAATACCTCAAATCATTATTGTCATGACAATAAAATGTAGAGTAATATTCAGCTGATTGAGTCACATAAAATCAATTGCAAATGAAGATCAACTCTAAAGTACTAATGAGAAGTTTAATATTTCTTTTGCTATTATACACAGTAGTTTAGAGAATGGTTTCAAAGCTCTAACCCAAAAAGAAATATGCATGCATACACAGAATGTGAATGTCAACTGAATGTTGATGGTATAAAAGGAGAGAAGTTAAAAGTGTGTTATGAGGTAATGAAATGTATTTTATTGAACTGTAAGTTGTCAATTCTACCATTATACCAGGTATTTTGGTCTTTTATGAGTTTATTGGGATTTCTTTTTATCTAAAAACAGATAACATTTTAAGAATATATGTGACATACCAACAATGCCATGACTATATTCTTTCAGCACAATATGTTAAAATATCTAACCAGTATAGGACAATAAAAGAGATAATCTTCGAATTTATTGATCAAATTTCTTTCTTTAGCCCTGAGCCATTTGGCTCTGTGGTTGGAGCATGTGGGAGGCAAACCAATCCATGTGTCTCTCTCACATTAACCTCTCTCTCATCTCTCTCCCTCTTTCTCTCCCCCCCCCCTCTTCCCTCCCATTCACTCTCTCTAAAAGTCTTACTTTAGAAAGATTTCACATAAACACAGCATTCGACCTATGCTTATGTGAACATCATTTCTTATCGATTCTTTAGTTGATTCATTCATTTGTCTCTACACAGCCTTAAAAAATATGAGTTCATTTGGTATGAAATGGATCTGGAATAAATAAATGAAGAGAACAAAAATAGTTTTAAAGTTGTAAAATCACTGGCTAATTCTTATCCTGATTACTGTGCAAAAGGAGAGGAGGGTGGAGAGAAAATAAATATTAGGGATTCCTAAGTCACCTGCTTCAGATATATACCATGAAATTTTATCTCCTGTTCCACTCATCAAGTCGATGTTGTTACCCCTGTTCTTAGATGAGAAAAAAAAAATGAGGCTTAGACAAAACTTATGCCAAAGCCAACAGCCCATATGGTAAAGCCACTATTTATACCTGGTTTTGTACAAATCCAGACCCATTTCTGTAATACCACATTGTGCTCTTTCCTTGCAACTAACGGCATTATGTGTGAATATCACTATTTTACCACTAATCTTTACTTTCAACATTTATTGCAATGTAGAAGAGGCTAAATACATGTGTAAAACTATATTTTCTATGTATTTTTCCAGTTTTGCACTTGCAATCCAGAATATTAAAGAAATAAGTCTTCCGTACCGGTAAAATTTGTTTCCAATCCTTTTTTATTTCAATGTTAATTTTTTAATATTTCATTATTATGCGCTACTGTCAAGCTCTCAACTCCTTTGCTCCCACTGAATAAATAAATAAATAGACAAACAAATAAAGGGAAAAATTAGGTTTACTGTAATGTCTGGGCCTTGACTTTTTACTAATATTGACAAGGCACAAAATTGAACTTTAAATTTGTGTTTCCAAATAAACATCTGGTTATAAGGACTACATTGAAAGGAAACTAATGAAATTCCAAGGTGCTCTGGGGTGGCTGTTTTATTCTGATCGGTGGTAGATTGCACTATTGACCAAATGTCAGACACGGAGCGATGCAATGATTGAATAAAAGTGTGTACATAATCGGAGCAGAGAACTTTGCCAGAACCAGCTTCGTCGCCTTTCTCACAATACTAAAGGAAGTTCTTTTTTTTTTTTTTCCTCTCTGAGTACAAATAAATTTTTTCTTTTCTTTCTGGGCCCCCTCCTCCTCTTATTGGTGCCCCAAGATAAAATAATGCAAGGTGCCTTCGCCAGAGACGCTGATGAAATATTTTCAGCCAAGATATTAATCTGTTATCAGTTCTGTAGGTGTGAAATGTGATGAAGATGACAGAGAATCATGCTCTGCAGGCCTCAAGTAATTTGCACCAAAGATATTTAGATCTATCTTTGGACACTGCAGATCCGTTATTATGGGAGGGGAAAAGCCCTTGGGGAGGCTACCTTGAAACATATTTCAAATGCCAGGGGAGTTGCATGAAAATTGGGTAATGAATGAAACTCTGATTGCAGAAAAATCACTTTTGAATGTGACTGCTGTAGCACATTGCTGCTCTGTGTAAACCTGAAACACTTAACAGCATGCGCTGAGTGGTGTGGATTCTGCGATGCCTGCGGATGCTACTTTCCATCTTTACTCCTCTTGTGCCATTCAGTTGGAGGTGAATAAATATTTGTCATACTACCTGATGGTAATATATATTTTTTGTTTAACTGAGAAAAAGAAATGGCCATGGTGTGTTCACCATGTAGGA
The DNA here is from genome assembly GCF_964339955.1 of Pipistrellus hanaki. NCBI lineage: Eukaryota > Metazoa > Chordata > Mammalia > Chiroptera > Vespertilionidae > Pipistrellus > Pipistrellus hanaki. Next base: position 163,731,628 of record NC_140505.1, read on the forward strand.
GAGCCTGTATAGGGCTTGTGGTAAGTTCACCAAAGGAATCTACCTTCGTTATCTCTGGAACTTTGCATACATCAAACATTGTTTCTTAAAGGACAATAGGTATTTCTGAATGCCTAAACTTACTAAACTAAGCTCTCAGCAAGACGGGGCTCCTCTTCTCCAATAAACTAGCTGGATCGAGGGACATTATAAATGTTTCTCTTTGGAACACTTATCTGAAATAGCTAGATGTGATTTGCAATGGCAGTCAGCCTGGTGGAGATGTCAGTACACTCATTCCTAGTTTTAACTAAGGAGTTTAGCTTGAGACCAAAGACCCTGGGCTGCTCATGTCACGTAGGCTCTTACCATGAATATAAGTGTAGGATCACAACTCTTAATGTAACTCTTAAGAGAGTTACATCAGGTTAATTTAACTTATGGAATGGAGTGTGTCTGTATAAACTCATCAGATTCTGAAGTTCAGAGTACATTTTTTTATATATTTTATTGATCTTTTATAGAGAGGAAGAGAGAGGGATAGAGAGTTAGAAACATCAGATGAGAGAGAAACATCCAGCAGCTGCCTTCTGTACTGGGGATGTGCCCACAACCAAGGTACATGCCCTTGACCGGAATCAAACCTCGGACCCTTCAGTCCACAGGCTGATGCTCTGTCCATTGAGCCAAACCAGTTAGGGCCAGAGTAAAAATTTTTTTTAAACTTTGCTTAATAGTGGAAATGTATCATGAAATCTGTTTATAATGTCTAAGCATGATCTCATTTTTGAAGTCCGCCCTGAGTGGAATTGCTCATTGTACCCCATTCAAATTTGCACATGCTTTTCTCACAAACCCTAAGAGGATTTCTTTAAATATTAATTTTCATGACTGCTCATGTTTTTTTAGAGTGCAACCTCTACAAGGGGGAGTGCATGTGGGGGGGGGGAGTGTTTGCAGAATGAGCACATTAATGAAAAGAAGAAGAAAGAGGTGAGATAAGGCAAATGGTGTTACGTGCAGGAAAGTCACAATACAGGATAAAATAGGTTTTCCCTTGGCTTTTGTTCAGAAGCTAGAAATGGCAAAAATGGAAAAGGAAGAAACAGGGAGATATTTTAAAGTAATTTTCATCTGTTGCAGAATAAAATATTTGAATAAAAACTACCAAAAGTAGAAATGCTGTAGTCTTTCCACCTACACCAGAAGGTCATCAAGCAGGTTACATCAGAACCAAAGAGATTTATGTGTCCCAGGCCTTGGGGTAGATAAGCCAACTGGAAGCTGGAAAAGTTAATTTCATTACAAAATCCACCGTAACCTTGAAAGTTCTGATCCAAGTCACTTCATTTCTTCATTTTCAAAATGGTGCACAAACAGCTCCCAACTACATTGGGGCACCAATCTTTTCCAAGGTTATTTCAAAGTTATTAAGTTTACCATTACCTTACCTGAAATATCTTTCTAGTTTAATATAGTATCCTGTACACAAAATCCCTGGGCTGGCATCCCAGACAGGGAATGGGAGCAGGATGGTGGTGGGGAGGCTGGAAAAGGGAGGGCAGTGAACACCTGGTGGGGCTGAGCCCTGCGCTGGGGGTTAACACCTCCCCAAATGGAAGCTTTAAGAAGAAAACAAGGGAGGGAAGAACTTTATAAAGGAGTCAGTAGAGAGCAGAGTTAAAGAAGGAAAGAAGATGTATGAGTGAACTGTAGGAGCTATAATGAAAATTAAGTAGAGTTGTGTACTGGGGACAGATTTTTAAAAGTAAGAGTCAGAAAAGAAAAAAAATAAATGATAGTAAATAATTAGGCAGATAGATAGATAGATAGATAGATAGATAGATAGATATTAAAACAGTGGAAGTAAGTAGAGAAGAATGTATGAAAAAGATATTATGAGAGAGAAAGAAGGAGGGAAGAAAAGTTTTAAAGGAGAGTGGGTAGAGCTTAAAAGGAGAATGGGGAAAAAGAAAGAAAGGGGGTAGGAAGCAAAGCAAGTCCAAGGGAGGAAGTGAAGAAAAAAAATTAATGTGGGGAGGAAGGAAAAGATGAGGGAAGGCAGGGGTAAAGATAAAGGAAAGAAGGAATGTGGGGAGGGAGGGAGGCTAGGAGAAACATGGGAAGAAGGATGATGGAACAGATGTAAGAAATAGGAGGAAAGAAAAGTTCACTAGCCAATAGGAAAAAGTGTTATATAAAGGATAGAGAAAAATTGTGTGAGAGGGAGAAGTCAATAAGGAAGTCAAATACCATTGTGTGTAAAGGGGATAATATTTTTTTAAAAAGTTAATAGGGCAACAAGGTCAGCAGGGGAGGGCAGTTAGGGGGATCAGGCAGGCACACAGAGGGTTAGGGCAGGCAGGAAGGTGAATGGTTAAGAGCCAGAGGTCCCAGATTGTGAGAGGGATGTCCCACTGATAGTTGGCTTCTGGATTGGAGAGGGTGCAGGTCAGGCTAAGGAACATCCACCCCCCCCCACCCCCCCATGCAGGAATTTCATGCACCAGGCCTCTAGTTACAGAATAAAATGCTTAGCCGGGACCAGTTTGGCTCAATGGATAGAGCGTCGGCTTGGGGACTGAAGGGACCCGGGTTCGATTCCGGTCAAGGGCATGTACCTTGGTTGCGGGTGCATCCCCGGTAGGGGGTGTGCAAGAGGCAGCTGATCGATGACTCTCTCTCATCGATGTTTCTAACTCTCTATCTCTCTCCCTTCCTCTCTGTACAAAATCAATAAAATATATTAAAAAAAAAGAATAAAATGCTTAAACAAAAGACAATATTTTTAAAATATTTAATTATTGTGTATATTTGTTTCTGATAACTTACTTTATGATACAATTACTGACTTTTTTATTTTCTGAAACAAACGGAGGGTCTTTTTTTATATATATATTTTTATTGATTTCAGAAAAGAAGGGAGAGAAGGAAAGAGAGATGGAAACATCAATGATGAGAGAGAATCATTGATCAACTGCCTCCTGAATGATTGGGGATTGAGCCTGCAACCCAGGCATATGCCCTGACTGGGAATCAAACTATGACCTCCTGGTTCAAAGGTTGATGCTCAACCACTGAACCACTGCAGCCAGCAAACAGAGCCTTAATGACTGGCTATCACCTTGAATTATGCTTCCAACTAGGTACTAGCTCTCATGTCTCAAGTGTTGATTTAGCTTATCTACCAGCATGAACAATAGATCCAGTCATTAAGGCCTACCTATTTTAAAATCAGTTTTTAAACTTTTCAATCTCTACTTAGATGATCTCTGAAAAATGCTGTCTACACTCTGAGGAAATAAAATGCAGAAATGTTCACATTCATGAGACAATAGCTTTGAATGAATGCTCTAAAATGAAATCTGCTCTTTCAGTTTTTCTTTGAAAAGACAAATTGCATAAATAATACATTTGGGTCTTGCAATACCAAACAAGCACAATAGCTGCTTTACAGCTTTCATCAAAATGAAGGCCATCTTTTTTTCATTTTATTATGAAACCATTAATACAATATCATCAACTCTGATTGGCTGTAAGGTTCCAGAGTGATGTGACATCTTGCCAGATGTCAATGGAGGTGCTAATATCACTGGGATATGGGATGGTGCCAACCCAAAGACTGGTGAGCTGTTCAAATGTGTATGGGTGGAGGGGAATCTAAACTTTTCAAATCTGGGGAAGAGCATTTTCTTGGGAAAATTCAGATATCTCACTTCATAATGCTTCCCAAATTCACATGAAAACCTCTTAAATAACAAATAAATAATAAAAATTTTCCTTATAGATTACCTTCCTCATTTAGTTTTTAGAATGTCTTGGATATATTTATAAACAAATTAGCCTTTTCACCATTTTCATCATTCTATTATTTGTATTAAAACAAACAAACAGCCTGGCTGGTGTGGCTCAGTGGTTGAGAGTGGACCTAAGACCAGGAGGTCATGAGTTTGATTCCCAGTCAAGGGTACATGCTTGGGTTGCGGGCTCAATACCCAGTGTGGGGCGTGTGGGAGGCAGCCAACCCAGGATGCTCTCTCCTCATGGATGTTTCTCTCCCTTCCTCTCTGAAATCAATAAAAAATATTTTTAAAAAAACAAACACAGATATTTAAGTTTATCTTTCGATTCAAGATTCAAATAAGAAATATTTGGGGGGGGGGGATAAAAATAATGGTAAAGTAGGAATTTCTAATTATTCCTGGACTTAAATTATTCTTGCTATGTAATCTCTGTCCTGTGACAATAGATAGTTGAGAGCAGGCTGTAATTGACATATTAGGGTTTTCTTAAGGCAAATAGAACACAGTTAAACATTACCTTCTAGGCAAAAAGAGCACATGGCAGATAGCCACAAATAGGGGTTTAAAGGGATTTATTAACTTGGGATAAAATACAGTGCTGTAGAGAGAATTTAAAGAAAATTCAAAACAACCCACGGCAAATAGCCTCATGTTACTTGGATTTAACACATCATTCTTTAGTTTCTTATACAGAGGAATTAAACAAGATACTATAACTTGTGATATTTCTTTAAATCTTGTTGGTGTTTTAGAAAAAATTCAATTTTCCCTTCTATGAAAGTGGATTTTAAAGGCCCTCTATATAATTAAATCTAATTTTCATTTTATCTTGGGGACATAAAAATATTTAGAATGCATTAAAACATATTTCAGGTCCATAAGACTGAGATAAAAAACTGTCAATCGACTTGACATGAACAAATATGTACTTTGAGACTTCACTACATTATAGTTTTGTGTAGATATTAAAGGTACAGTTTCCCACTCCAGACTCCTGCTTAGCTGCATGGTCCTGACCAAGTCACTTAATCTGTCAGTTTCTCAGTTTTCTGTTCTATAAAATGGGACTGTTTATAGAACCTACTTCATAGGGTTCTTGGGAGGTTTAAATGACATACTACTTGTAAAATATTCAGAGGAATGCCTGGCATATAATAAATATTCAAAAAGTGTTGTTTTTACTACCAACCAGCATTTAAAATCTCATAAGAGCAAAAGTAAAGAAGTTTAAAAAAAAAGTTACCATTTTGTTGTTGTCAGCATTACACCCTGGTAAGATTCAAGAAAATTCTATTTAGTTACAAATTACTGCTACTGAGATTGAATTCGATTTGTGGAATTTAAAATATAGTCAGCATCAAATATTTGCGTTTGCTTTTTTAACAGGCAAATTAAAACACTGGCAAGTGCCTTTTAATTTAATTTTTAATTCTTATCCCTTTGGAGACTACACATAAAATATTCATTTATCTTCAATTTCAGTTTGGTAATATATGCTTGGCAATTAAGAACTTGATGTACTAAGAGATAAATGTATTTAGGTTAAATGTTAGTGCTTTGTATAAAGCCTACTTTGCAGGAATCATATTATACGTCTTACTCTTTCAAAAGAGATGAAGCAATCCCCTAATTTTTAAAGCTTTGGAAATGCCAATGTGTCCCTACCCTCTTCAATAAAATCGCTGACATTAAGAACTCCACCTTAATTTTACTATTCAAACACAAAATGCTAAGCTCTTACAGGCTCACAGCTTACTCTTCATTCATTGCTTGGATAGCACTGATTTGCTTGGCATAATTCTAAGGCTCCATACAATTGGGCTTTGATGTTATGGGGGAGTGATAATTGGAAACCTATAATGGCTTTAGGATTTTCTAGTATTGATGTGTACCATGAGAAACAGCCTACATTTTCTAACTTTCTATTTATCTCATCTACTTAACCGACAAAAAAATACAGAAAATCCCACCCTGTTTATATAAAGACAGATTAATCTTAACATACTCCTATGTATCTATATATATTTAACCCCCTAATATGCAAATAGACTGGACAGTGGAACAACTGAACAACTGAACCACCGATTGCTATGACAGATGCTGATCAGGGAGGGGGGTGGAACAAGGTGTTGGCAAAAGATGGCAGAGCACAGAACATGGCAGGCATCAGCTGTGGTGGGATGGTGGAGCAGGTGAGGGGGGGTGCCAGACCAAGGCAGGGCACCAGTCTCTGTCATCAGGGCGAGCCCCTGGTGATTACTGAAAATGCTTTGCTCCTGCACACCAAGGTCCTGCCAGGCATTCCCAGCTGCTGCTGGTGCCAGCCCCGCTTGCTCTTGCTGCCAGCAACAGAGCTGCCGCTCGCACCCACTTGGGTGCCCAGTGCCAGCCACAATTGATCAGCACCATCAGTGGGTGCTAGCAGTGGCTGCTGGTCCTGATTACCCCTGAGGGCTTCTCCACCTTCTCCTGTTCCTGAGGGGCAATTGGGGCAGCAGCTGCTGCTTGCACCCATTAAGAGCACTGGCCCTGCTGGCACCAGCCCTCTGCACTGTCAGCTTGTAGAAGCAGAGATGGTGGGAAGAGGGCAGACACAAGACCCAGGCCATTGAGGGAGGGGCCTGGTGGGGGCGTGGAGGATGGACCAAAACCTGCCCCTGTGCCCACCACAGCCTTGTGGTCCACAGTTCCTTTCAAGGTGCATAATTCATGCACTGGGCCCCTAGTATACACATTAAGAAAATGAGTATTGACAGTAGTAGAACAGCATAAAACTAACATCTATAACAATGCTGTGTATTAGCTTTATAAAACTGGTATTATCTATAATTTAACCACCAATTTCTTTTCTTTCTTATTCATTTTCTTTCATTATCATTTTGTTCATTGTGATTTGTTAATTGTTTTAAATAATTAAACTATAGTACACTTGAATTGCCAAAAGTCTAATAATAGGAAATTGGTAATACATCAGATACAACATCAAGGCACAATCTATGAAAGAAATAATTGATTAGCTGGATTTTATTAAAATAAAAAAATATTCTAATCTGTTAAAAACAAACAAAAACCCAAAACTACAATTTCAGGCAGGGAAATGAGAATACGAGCCATAGTCTGGAATAAAATATTTACAAAAGACATAATTGATTAAAACAAAACAAGAAACCTTGTCTAAATTTTATAAGAATTCTTACAACTCAACAAGAAAACAAACAACTCGATGAAAAAATGGGCAAAAGACCTGAATAGACACCTCACCAAAGAAGATTTAGAGATAAAAAGATCCACAATATAATTTGTCCTTAAGAAAATGCAAACTAAAACAACAGTTTAATCTCACAACATCCTCTTTAAAATAGTAAAAATCCAAAATACTGACATCGGCAAATGCTGATGAGGATCTGGAGCAACATGAACTCTTATTCATTGCTGGTCAGAATACAAAACGATACACCCATTTTGAAAGATTGTTTTGTACAAAATTAAACATATGGTTATCATATGATCAAGCAATAACACTTCTGGGTATTAATTCGAAAATTAAAAATGTTCATCCACTCAAAAACCTGCACATGGATATGTATATCAGCTTTATTTCTAATTGTCAAAACTTGGAAGCAACCAAGATATCTTTCTGTAGGTCAAACTGGACATCCAAAAAAATGGAATATTATTCTGTGCTAAAAATATATAAACTATCAAGCCATAAAAAGACATGGAGGGACCTTAAATTGCATATTATTGAATTTAAAAAAAGACAATCTGAAAATGTTAACCACATGACATTCTGGAAAAGGCAAAGTTGTGGAGAAAGTAAAAAGTTCAGTGGTTGCCAGGATTTCAAGGAAGGAGAGATGAGTAGGTGAAACATTTTTAGGCCGTGAAACTACTCTTTTTTAAGGCTGTAATGGTAGATACATATCATTATATGTTTTTCAAAACCCATAGAATCTATAACATCAAAAATGGCCACTAATGGAAACCATGGACTTTGGGTTATCATGACCTGTAAATGTAAGTTCATGGAGTGTAACACATGTACCACTCTGGTATGGGAGATTGATAGTGAGGTTCTGTGCATGTTTGATGGCAGGAGTATATGAAAACTGCCTTCTCCCTCTCCCCCCCTCAATTCTGTTGTTAACCAAAAACTACTTTAAAAATATTGTCTATATATTTTTTAAATACCGTATGTGAAACAAATTATATTAATATGTTTATGTTTATGTTTATGTATATCTCATTGGGTTCCAATAACAATTTATTGATGGAAATTATTCCATTCACATATTTCAAATGAGATTAAAACACCAAAATTTTTTTTTTTTAATTCAAGGTCATTGAACTCCAGAGTGCATACTTGTAACCATCACAAATTCAACATTTTGAAAAACTTCTTGTAAGTCTAAAACAGATTTTTTTCTGTATATTGGCAAAATGTTCTCTAAGGACAGTATTATTCTCTTTTAACAGTGAGATGCTATTTGAGGAAAACCCAATAGCAAAGCTAGGTAGTAAAGCTGGATAATCTATTACAGATAAAAAATAATGATTTTTTTTTTAAACAATGTGTTAGAGCCAAATTTGGCCCCTGGAAACTTTGTTTTAGCTACCCTAACATTGACAGGATATTTCACATATCATTTCATGTATCAGGTAACTTAAAAACTATGCCCAAATTCTGATGTGGCATCAATGAGCTAAAAATTGTTTTGGATCATAGTCTTAAATGGAACATGGTCTGCAATCCTTGAGTCCCCAACATCCTCTACTGTCTCCCTGACACTGAGGCTAAGAAGCAGCCACTCTTTATTATAGTACTAGAGGCCAGGTGCACAAATCTTGTGCATGGGGGAAGCGGGGGGAGTGTTGTCCCTCAGCCCAGCCTGCATCCTCTCCAATCTGGGAACTCTCAACGGATGTCCAATTGACCATTTAAGCCTGATCCCACAGGCCCACCAGGATCAGGCCTAAACGGGCAGTTGGACAGCCCTCTCACAATCCAGGACTGCTGGCTCCCAATTGCTTGCCTGCCTGCCTGCCTGATCACCCCCCTAACCACTCTCCTGCAGCCTGATCAACCCTAACTGTCCTCCCCTGCCAGCCTGGTCACCCCTAACTGCCTTCCCCTGCAGGCCTGGTCACCCCTAACTGCCCTGCCCTGCTGGCCTGGTTCCCCCCAACTGTCCTCCCCTGCTGGCCTGATCGCCCACAACTGCCCTCCCCTGCTGGCCACCTTGTGGTAGCCATCTTGTGTTCACATGGGGGTGGCCATCTTTGACCACATGGGTGCTGCCATCTTGTGTGTTAGAATGACGGTCAATTTGCATATCGCCTCTTTGTTATATAGAAATTTGTACTGCTATTTTTTCTATAGTAGACTTTTTATAGTAGGATATTTTTTTTTATTTTATCCATATGGCAAATATTGGATAAGGTAAAAGAGCCCGTGTTTCATGAAAATGTATATTTATTTGTGGAAATGTTGAATATTCTATGTATTTAATATGTCAATATATCTATGTAAAAATATCACTTAATTCACTGACATAAAAAATTTAGAATAATTCTGGGCTATATATGGGAAAATGTATAGTAAAGTTTAATTTATTGAAAAATACTGATATTTAGAGCTTATTTTAAAATGCATACCAAAGACATGGTGTTGCAATAAAAGGTAAACGTGTATTAACTTGGGGGGGGGGGAGGGACTTGCTCTGGCATTAAATCCTTTTACCATTGATAAATTCATAAAGAAGTGTCTGTAGAGGACAGCAGAAATTTTGAGTCTCAAAAAGGAACAAGTATTTGCAGAAGTAAACCTAGCTCAAAGTACAGTTCAGATGTAGAAGAGAAACTTGAGACCTTACAGGACAAAGGATGTGAAAGGTTAAAATACTTCCAAGTTTCTATAGCAGTTGATAAAAGCCTAAGTGTAAATAATAATAATGCCTATTTGGCTGTATTATTCATTCTGGAGATGAAAATTTTGATCTGAACCAAAGTACTTTGGTGCATGGTGCAATGACAAGCATGAATTTGGAAAATTGTTTATTTTGTAAGAAAAATCCTCATGTGATGAATGAATGCACTCATTTAATCCATGAGCAAGAATGAGGGTGTGACTTTTGCAGTAGGATGAAACTTACCTGTAAAGCAGCAGTGTTTTACTAGGACAAAATATTTACATGTGTTCATGGTATCATTTATGAGTTATTTCTTTGAGCTAAAAATGTTAACAAGGAAACACATCATGAACATAGTAATGAATAATTTCCACCCTGAATTTTCTCCCATGATTTGGACCACTAATGTTCTGATGCTTTGCTTGATAAAGTAGAGATCTAGTTCTTAGTTGGCTGCACTACACAGAAGTTTGTAGCTTAATATGGTATGGTACTGAAGATATAAACCCACACAGGATTGAAAAAAAAAATGCTTGTTCTCAACATAATACCAGGGTAGGTAAATTACCACCTGTCACCAGTTAAAATCCAATTAAAACTAGGCTTTTTATGTTTGATATGTTAGCATCAAAATTGTTTAAATTTCTTTGCAATATTTTTTGCACTAGTCACACAAATTTATGATTTGAGGAACTCATTCTTAGAGAAATTTTATCTTTGGGAAAGGAAAATTGCACTGAACATTTGCCTCATTTTCCTGTACTAAAACTATTCTACAAACACAAAAGGGATTGCCTGAAATACATTGCTCAAATCCTGTATTTAAAGAAGAAATACTTGAGAGAAAGAGAACATGAATAAAAAATTACAAATGGTTTGCTGCTGAACTACCATGTAATACAGTTTTTAAAATAAAAATTAAAAAAAACAAAACAGTGACACTGAAAGCCAGAGCTCTACAAAATATAGAAACTCTTGTGCACTGATTCTATACATGTTGAGAAGTAGCTATATTTAAGAACATCTGTTTTCCATAGTGAATGGCAGAAAACTAAGCATCATTTAAAATTAAAAGATGCATTACAGCACAACACAAAACCAATGTTGACACTAGGACAGAGACAGAATGAAACTTCCTTTTTATGAATCCCAACCAAAAGAGTAATAAATTATAAAAGAAAATTTTTATCAAAGAACTTATCTAGTAGTTAATATATTTGCTTCCATTTAGCTAAAAATAAAATATCTAATGTTATACCTTTAGAATATTATACATAAAAAATAAATTTAGGCTGAAACTGGTTTGGCTCAGTGGTAGAGCATCAGTCTGTGGACTGAAAGGTCCCAGGTTCGATTCCAGTCAAGGGCATGTACATTGGTTGCGGGCACATCCCCGGTAAGGGGTGTGCAAGAGGCAGCTGGTCGATGTTTCCCTCTCATTGACATTTCTAGCTCTCTATCCCTCTCCCTTCCTCTCTGTAAGAAAAATCAATAAAATGTATTTAATAAATAAATAAATAAATATAAATAAAAATAAATTTGGATTATATTTTTGGTGCTTAATTCTTCAGCCCCTTTTCTCCCCACCCCCATCATCTAATTTCACTCAGTTAAATTGGCTGGCTGGCCCAACTCTTAAAAAAATGAGAATTTTCAAATAGGGGTTTTATAATAACTGAAAAAAATACAATCTACTAACGTAAGTGCTTAGAAAAGAATCACAAATGTTTGCCAAAATTTATTATATATTTAATACCATTATTTCATAGTCATACTTCTGAAATTATAGATTAATTTGCGTTTCTTAAAATTATAAGAAATTTTGGGAAGGCAGATATATCAGCTTCTTTGATTTCAAACTTCAGTTTGCCTTTATCTATTAATAATAATAATTAGAAAGGTGATTATATGTAAATATATTACAGATGTGTTATAAACACAGCACCAAGCACTAAATATGAAATCAGTAAAAACCAGAATTCTATGCAAATCTCAAAAATAGCTGCTGTAATTATAACAACTATTGCAAAGATTGTATTCATGTTTGGAAGTAGACTATTTTTCTTTTTTCCTTATGAGAAAAGGTTAAATACCCTGCTAAAAATGGCATTATCTTCTCATATTAAAAAAATGAGTTCGACCTTTGGCTCCAGTTGGTCTCAAACTTCACAAGTTTATTTTTCTTTCACATCCACAATTAATGTTAAAGTTCCTATAAAATTATAACACTATTTTTTTTTTCTGCCTGGAGAGATTGTCATCTTTTCTTTCATATATAAACATTGCCTCAATTATCAAAGTTGTGATGAATTATATTGTAAAGGGTAACATTATCCATGTATGCTGACGATAAAGTAAATTAAATGAAGAGATAGATTAGATATAAAAAAGGATATTAAGAGATTATGAAATTACTTCTCCCAAGATCTTTAAAAACAGTCCAGATACCCATCTGCCTACAATAGTTTAGGTAAAGTATGCCTGAAGCCAGCAGGATGAAGCAGAAAGATAACCTTTAGAGGTTTCCTTCAACCATATTTTTCTTTTTTAAGATTTCACTCTGTTGCCCTCTAACTGTATCGGATTCTTCTCAGTGTTCTGATGAAGATTCTGGGTAGCACAGATTCTTTTTTTTCTTAACGCTAACACAATGTCACTCCAACTTTTAAGTTATATTTTCAATGTAAAAGTAGCCCAAGGGAAATAACACCAAAGTTCAGATTTTGTACTAAAGCAAAGTTAAATATAGTAGTCAATCCAGGTAAACATTATTAAAAGTCATGCTTGCTGAGTTAAATTTTTTAAACCCATTGGATTCTTCATTACTGCAGTTTCATTGCCAAAAAAAATATGATTTCGAATTTCAAAGAGAATTTTTAAATTTTCTCCATTTAAACTAAAAAGCAGTTTTCCCAATAAACTGGGATATATTTCCTTAATGTTAAAAGGAAGTTAAGTGTATTGCCTACAAATTGTTTTAGGTATTCTTAGGTAATAATGAATTCAGGGGACCACATAAGGCCACTCCAGTGTGTGGTCTGCACCTCCTAAAGCCAGAGGTGGAGACAGGGTTGCTACCAGCAAGGGAATGGCGCACCCTGGAGTGGGACAGGGGCTAGACTTGCACAAACCTCGTGGCTGCCCTAGAAAGATAGCTGGACCATGACCCACTTCTTTCATAATTGTTTTCTTGTTGATTTATTATACAGAATCAGAGGACAACTGGTTTTAATAAGTCTTGGTTATTTAATGTGAGAAGTTGCTCAATAGTTCGAAACATTTTAAAAATTATGAAAGATCTTTTTTAAATTAAAATATCAAAAATTGGTCTTTGCTTATTATTCATTTATAGAAAGTTCTATTCTAAACTACTTTTGTCATGAATAATACTTTTAAATAGCTGATATCACAAAAAAAAAGTGATATTTTGATAGTTTGTTAGCTTTAAAGGCAGGAGGAGAAACTACTCTCTTTGAACATACATAAGAATGACTTATAGAATTTTTGCACTAAATATTGATGAGTATGGGACCATGAGATAATGGTAACTGTTTAGGGTAGGTTTTCAGCAGAGGTTGCAAGACAGCCTAAGTGAACTACTTAGCAGTCATTACACAGAATGTGAATATCATGAGTTTCTCCTAACAATAGTAATAGAATTTTATGACAACTTCTAAGGAACTAGTGGTTGGGATTCAGCTCTCTTCCCAGCAAAAACCCTGCAAAGTGTGTGTGACTTAAATATCATGTGTGGGTAAGGTTTTCATTGAGAAGGTATGAGAAAAGACAGAATGACAAGGGAATAAAGTATCCGATTGACTTTTCATAAATCAGTTGCTCAGAGCTTACTTAAATTGAAGGGGGGGCGGGGGGAATTATCTAACTCTGTGGCAGACACCAGGAAGCATGGTGGCTAGGAAGAAACTTCAACCTCTAGAAGGCGTGGCTTCCTTTTTTAACTCTGTTACAATTTTCACATATGCTTTCCATTCATCAGGAGAAAACAGTTGCATGTCACAAAATAAACACATGAGGTTTGTAACACAATCTACACCTTGTCATTTTACAACTGTAGGTAAGATGTAATAAAGGGCAGATCTTTGCTAAACCATTTGTAGTACTTACTTAAAGTAAAGCAGAACATTTAGTTTCATATACGCGCCCCTAGCCGAAGTATACTGATCAAGTAACTTATTGTAAATAGATATCTTTTTAACCGTAATATTTATAGAAGTTTATTTTTCTAATTCCAGTATGAAGATAAGGTCCATTATCCTGAGCATGGCTATATTTTATTTGAATACAAACAAAAGGAAGAGACGCCTGTAGTAGTTTGTGTACAGCTGCAGGAAAGGCTTACGTGGCTAGAGCAACGCATTGCCTCGTTTCTCTTTCAATTACACTGAAATGGCTTAATGAGAAGAAACATTTATCACATCTGTGACGTAACCCATGAAAAAAAAAAGTTATCTTTATTTAAGTTTTATGCTTTTATATCAAATATATTTATATGACTCATTGCAGCTACTTTACTGTTTTCCCAAAAGGCATACATCACTTTCTGCAAAGGATTCAATAAATTAACAATATTTCTGGCCACTATGCAGAGGGAAAAAAAAAAAAAAAAAACCTCAAGCACACTGCCACTGTATAAATCACAAGTCCAGTTTAACATGAATTAAATGCATAAAATCCATCAGTGTCTCTGGAATTTTGCCCAAAACATTTGAAAACCACAAAAAAAAAAGCAAATGCGATGTTAGTTTGGTTTGCGCAAGATTCCCTTTTCCTTCATGTTTCAGAAAGATAATAAGGCTTGAGTCAAGTAATAAAAATAGTTTAAATGTAAAACTCACAATAAGTCTGTTTAGTAAAGTTTGAAACTGGCAGGAGACTTAGCCGTTTCAGTCTTTCTCATTTCTTGTTGTTACAGCTTTCATTGTCGTACTTGTAAAATGTTTGTATGCACTCAGAAACATGCAGTGTGTGGCATTCATTTCAAAACCAGCCGTGTTCGAAAACAATGTTTGGCACCATAAATCAGCCAAGACATAGAAAAAAAAATTAAAATCACTGTAGGAGTGACAGCAAAAAATGGAGAGAGACAGATTCCTCCGGTCTGATCCTTGATGATACTTTTCTAGTTATTGAGTATATAAATTCCAATCCCCTAATACAACCAAAGGGGGAAACATGATTATCCTACCACTTGAAGCTCCACAACTTTCAATTTGGCTGATGTAAATTCACTCCGTAGAAAATGACTTTTTAATATGTTGTTCCTTAACGTAAGTATTACATTTCATGTGATTAAACATTTTATTTACTCTCTCTTCCTTAATTTAAGGTTTTTACTTGCTACGATTGCCATTCCTGACCCATCTTGGCAATAACGCCTTTTCATACATTAGAGCAAGGGAAGCTTGAAAGCCAAAGGTGGCATGAGCCATGGCCCATAATTAGACTTTGAAAGAAGTCTTCGGTGAAATGAAGAATGTGAAGGGAAATTATTGTGACCACTTCAGCCTCTCCGCCCCACAGATATGCATTCACGTTCCTCAAGGAAAGAGAACTAGAGATATATCAATGGTCAGACATCATTCGACTTGTTTTTTGTGTTGTTGTTTTTTGGTTGTTTTTTTTTAACTTTTACCTAATAGAATGATTAGCCAGCTGCCAGTTATAGAAATAAAGGATTCGTGGTAGATGAGACCCTGACAAGGAAGCCTTTTTCAGCCCACGAATATAAAGAGACTTTGTGAGTGGTTTCTATACAGAAAACATGGAGGCAGGACTGGACAACTTCTCAATAAAAAAGATTCCATGCAGAGCTGAGGCAGATCCATACACACGTTGGTACTCCTTTATTTTCCTAGTGCTACCCAGTCTTCAGTGGCTACCGGTAGTTGACATTCTTTTCAGAAGGATGCCTTTTATTGAGTGCATCACCCATACCTTTCAGTACTTTGCTTAAGATGATGGTGATGATCTTAAAGGGCCATCATGCTCTAGACATTTTAAATATCTTACCTCTTTAATATGTCTAATATTTCTTCGTTCTTAAAGAGTCTATTATGTCTTTGATGCATGTGCTTGGAGCTCATCAGTGCTAATGAGAATTAGCAACAAAATGGACCCTTAATCATGTATCTTACATTATAGGAAGGCATGATTTGAGGACTTGATTAGGGCTGTAATGGAACAAGATAATATAAAGATTTGATTCTCTTCAAACATGTCCATGGCAATAATTCAATGGAAATTTAGTCTAAAAATTTTCTTCTCCTCAGTATTTTAACATTGCCATCATTACTTAAGGATATGCCCACAATTTTATGAAAACGTTATTTGCAAAGGTAAAGACATGTGTTCAGAGTTCCTGAAGCATTAACTTTGCGTTTACTTTACATTGTACCTCCGTTTGCAATACTTACTGTGTTTGAAAGTGAAAAGTTACTTCATTTGCCCAAGAAGTGTTTTGGTGGAAATGCTTTTTTATTTTGTTTTTTACTGGGCTTGAAGTTTTTAAGAGATACATACTTTTAGGAACCCTTACCATTTGTGAGACACACATTTATCAATTCAAGCTGAGAAAAATACTAATCTATATAAATATCCTGTAGGCAACACAGGATGTATATTCCTTGGAGCCAAACAAAGTGAGATCTAGGAATTTCTGTGGATTTCAGTTACCCTGGTGCTGATTATCTGAGCACACCTGCTTTCCAGGTGGCTTCTTGCTGTCTTTATCAGTAGTGTCTTTCTCTACCTGAAGGCTGTAGTTTACTTCCCCAAAGGCATTTATCTCTGCTCCTACCAAACTTTTGTGTCTTACAGTTCAAGCCAGAAGTTGTTACTATTGCAGAAGTATTTCTCACTTCCAGTCCTGAGTGTCAAGGCTTCTCATGGTAAACATTAAACACCACTCCATTGTGATGGAAATGAATTAGGTAAAAAAAAAAAAAAAAAAATATATATATATATATATATATATATATATATATATATATATATACACACACACACACACAGATTTTATATGATAATGAACTTGGTCGTTCAAGTTTTTTATCTGCTTTTGTGCTTATGAAAGGAGAGTTATCTGAAAACTTGACTTAAATTTGTTTAATTTTTTAATTTGCTTTAAATGTTTATTTAAAAAAATTATGCTTTTAAAAAGATGCAATAGTGCAACCCATTTTTGTATTTTGGAAATTTTGTTATAACTCAGCCAAAATAATAGTTTTTTTAAAAACTATCAGAAATATGGATAAAAATATAATTAAATGCAAATTATTGATCAAATAAAATTAATACCTCAAATTAAACAAAAATAGTGAATGTCAATAACTAGAGAGAAAATGTAAAATTCAGTAGCCGTATCATGTTATATTATAGCCAGTTAGCAAACTTTAAGGATCTCATCCACAATAGAAAAAATACAAAAAAATATTCAGTAATGAACTTAATATGACATGAACAATATCTACTATAATAATACTAAAAATGAACTACTGAGAAATCTTAAGAAAAATTGAAAGAATGTAAAGATGAATAGTTTACCTAATGGAGAAAATAAAGTGGTTCAAAGATGTCAAATCTCCCTCAAATGTTTTTTTATGTAGCAGAGAAAATATCACAGGCCTACCAGAATAACTTTAAAATGATTGATACTAGTAACCATGCAAAAAACATGGTATAAAGTAACTAGAAAAAAATTAATTATAATGACATTATAATATTAAAAATATAATATATAGGTATAAATTATATTTTAATATATAATAAATTAAAATATGGCAATTAGTTAGTAATAAAATTACATAAACAAGATAGAAGCACAATTTAGCAGGTAAATTGAATGCCATGAACAGAAACAGTTCCTAGCACAGATTATATTGTACTTTAATATAATATGTACCACAAGTTAATGAATCATTTAATAATTAGCACTGAGAGTATTTAGAAAACAATGATGACAAACATGTAACTGAAATAAATATTAAATAGAATTAGTTATTTTTAATACCATAAAATGTATAATACAATCAACTGTCAATAACAACGAAAGAGAGAGTTCATTGTAGCATCACTGACAATAGCCAGTATGCTGTTTGCAACAATATGGATGGATTGTAAGGGCATTATGCTAAGGGAAATAAATCAGACAGAGCAAAATAAATACAGAATGATCTCATAGGCAAAATTTAAATAAAAAGCACATTTATAGATATAGAGGACAGATTGATGCTTGCCAGAGGTAGGGAATGGGAGTGAGCAAAATAGGTGAAGATAGACAAAGTGTACAAACTCCCAGTTGTAAACTAAACCTGGGGATGCAGTATAGTCCATGTGACCACAGTAAATACTGCTGTATCGTACATCTGAAAGATGCTAACGTGAGTAAATCCTAAAATGTCTCACCACATGGGAAAAAAAGTTTGTGATTATGGGAGGTGATGATGGATGTTAACTAGATTAATGTGATGATCATTTCACAATATACACAAATATCGAATTATGTTGCCCACCTGGTACTAACATAAAAATGGAAGAAAGAAAAAGAAAAAATAGATAAAGAAAAGATGGAGAAGAGGAGGAGAAGAAAGAGAAAAGAAAAAACTTTAATGATTTGTGTTTATTCACTTACTTCATTTAGTGAATGGTATCATGCACAGCAGAAAGCCAACGTCTTTTTGTTTTCACCATCCATAATTTGAAACATACACAGAAGCAGATGGAAGACTATCACAAATACCCAAGTACTCTCATCCAGTCCCAATAAACACCAATTGTCCCCATCTATTTATTATCCTCTCACATTATTTTGAAGCAAATCTTTACATCCTATAATATAATTCATAAGTATCTACACTAATAAAAGAGAAAGATACAAATTAACCATATATTCGAGACACCCACAAGCCAATCAGTAGTGAGTAGGCAAATTAACCCAACAAATAGGGTGGGCTAATTTGCATACAAGGAACTGAGCAGCCTGGGGCAAGATGCTTACATCATCACCATGGTGACGACGCAGGCGTTTAGCACAGCTGCAGCAGCTCCGGGCCGCTGGGCAGCATGGGAAGGCAGAGAGGTGGCTCCGGGCCAGAGCAAGGCAGTGTTGGCAGGGGAAGAAAGGCCCATTCTTGCATGAATCTTCGTGCATAGGGCTTCTAGTTTTAATATATAATTCTAAACAAAAAAATTTTTTTAAATAACTAACCATAATAGCATCATTATCACATGTAAAACATAATAATATCTTAATAGTATCAAATATCCAATCAATATTCATAAATGTTCCCCTTGCACATATCTCATACAGGTACCTGGTTCTAAATTCAGCTTTTACAACCTGATAGGTGTAGCAACTGTTATTAGCTGAGTTGATACAGTATCCCTAACTTTATACTAAATGCACAAATGCATCAAAAAAATGTACAGCCTGGCTGGTGTGGCTCAGTAGTTGAGCATCGACCTATAAACCAGGAGGTCATGGTTCGATTCCTGGTCAAGGGATCATCAATCAAATTTTTGTTTTAAAAAATGATTATTAGATGCTCAGCAAGAAATGTAGTCAAATATTTAAATGCCTGTAGGTGTAATGAAATATTTTTAAAACTAATTTAGATAACTAGAGTAATAATTGGTCCCACACAATATTTCAGTTTTGAAATACGAACTGTAGACTCGATATTGTAAAGAATAAAACTGATATTCTTTTAACAGAGCACTAAAATATGTGACAACAGTGATTATATGTCTATTCCAAAATATCACTTAAATGTATCCATCTTCCTCTGACATATAAATAACGCAATATAGCATTATTCTTCTTAAAAGAAACTGACTATAAGAAAGCTCAACATATGGGGAAATAATAACATGCTTACAAAAGTAAAGGAGAAGTTCTTATGATATGACATTAAATTCTACCGGTAGATCTAAAGTTGTTCTGGGAATAGCTATTTACACTGCTGGTAAATTTCATATTAGAGGTCCCAGTCTATTGAGTACTTTCCTCTTATTCCCATCTTTAAAAAAAACACCATAAAACAAACACTCCTCTAAATACAAAAATCCTGCCCTGGACTTCTAATATCTCTGTATTTAAAATCCCCACAAACTGCCTCTAGCTGTAATGAAATATCTATATATGTCCATATTTATCTAACAATTTTTACCATTGTTCTTATGGCTTTGTTTTATTATAAATTTTATGAAGAAGAGTTTACAACCGATTTCTTTAATAAGAAAAGGTGGTAATTTTTAGAGGATCTGATACAGAAAGTCTTTGTGAGTGATTCATAAAATAATTATCTTATTAAATGCAACCATTATTTTAATGCTAAGTTGGACCTAAATTATTTAAATCATTCCATTTTTTATTTGATGTGTATTTATCTTAACATTAATGTCAAATCACACTACAAAGGAATGTATATTACATTCATAGACTATCAAATCCTGTCCTTATGGTGTAAATTTGAATTTGTCATTGGCCATCTTCTACCTTCATCCCTCATCTCCCATCTGAAATAAAATTAAATACAGGAAAAAGCCCAATATACCAACATCAACATTTCACTGTTATAAACAGTATCTTAGTTCTCTCCATGTAATGTCAATAAAGGAATCAACATAAGATATGAAAACAAATATTATTATGTATATAATATATATACATAATGTTATATGTATATATAATATATGTATACTATAATATATATACATATATTTCCCCATAGGCAATCTATATATACAAAACTATATATATATTATAATATATAATTTTGTATTATATATATTATGTACATATATATGTTATATATATGTATATGTTATATATTGAACCATTCCATTTACTATTATAATATATACTTTCAAAGGTTCCTTCCTTCTATATATACTTATCCTCAAACTATAATTCAAAATATATGACAATTTTTTGTGATTATTCATTACTGTCAAAGAAAAAGAATCTCAAATTATGCAAGAAGAAAAAATATTACAGAGTCATTTGTGTGAAAACAGGAACTGTGGCCATATTGAACTTGGTAATTGTTTTGTAACATTATGTATATGTGCATTGAATACAGACAGTAAGTTTGTCAGTGCATCTGGTAGAAGATTTGCTTGCCTACTTCTTTCTACTGAGGAAACAAATGTAAGAAATAGCCACTGTCCTGTCTCTCCCAATATAAATTCTTACTCTGTGTAAGAAGGCAGATGTGATAAATACATTTTTCTTTCCAACAGCAAAAACTTACGTTCTTCCCAGTTACACAAATTGGTGGTAAAGTAGACTAAAATGTAGAATCTGCCATGTTGCTTTTGCTTTTACCATTAGCCTTAAATTAATATTTGTCTGTTTTTGGTGAGGTCCAATACTAGAAAAGTAAATAACGTAGAGACAAGCAAAACATAAAATGTACCCCAGACTTACATAAAATCAAACCGAATGAACTCTTTCTTGCTGGGTATTTTACTTAATACATTATTCAGTGTGCAACACGGGGAGTTTCTGGAAGACTCGATGCTCTTTCATTTCTAATGCACATTTAAGAGAGTACCATTGTCCACAGGATTTAAAAATTTTCAAGTTATATGTCAGTGTTTGAGCAAAAATATTTCCTACAAACTTTGTATTTTGTAGGCACTAGGGACTGAAGGAGAGTGTTAAAAATCAGGAGAGAAGGGGAGAATGGGGGAAGGGGAAAAAATAAGGCAAAATCAGGGAAAGCATTGTCCATGGTGACAACCAATTCATCATGGACCTTTGTTTGGAATTCTCCTCAATAGGCCAGAACACAAGGTTTTTGTTTGCATAGACATATTTTTTTTTGGTGACGAGCAGTTTTCCTGCTAGCTATGATCTTCGCCCACGTTATTCTTTCACAAGCTGGTGGTTTCCTATCACAGAGCTCTAGCTTCTGGAGAACTTTCCTTCTCTTTCAAGCACATTTTTGCAAGGGAAGGGGCATAATGCCTTTTCTCTGCCCGTCTAACCTTATTTTTGCCACCTGGCCGGCTTCATGCCAATGTATCAATGTCTATTTTCAAAGAAAATGAAAGGTTTCCCTGATATTATAACATTGTACAAAGTTGATTCTACTGGCCCCAAACTCCTTAGCCAGATGCTCTGTATGAAGTTTTAAAGATGTATTATTAAAACATGGTTTTCTAAGACATTGTACTTTCTTTTTTCCCTCTGGACTCTGAAAGGTATACTGTTTGCTGACATTTACGTAGTTGACTCATGATTTGGGAGCCCTCTAGGTAGGATGAGTTGGACAGTGAACATGGATCCAAGCAAAATCTGTCTAAAGGTTCATCTAGGGGGTGGTGTTCCACTGGGAACTGATCATCCCTTTGGACAAAACTACCCAAGTATCAAGGTGAGAGGTTGTTGGCCCATTGCGGTCTGTGGAAGTAAGATGATGGGAGAACAAGCCTCAAAGACCAGTTGATGGCAACCAGGCCTGCAAGAAGAGGGCAAGTTGGGGGAACCAGTCCTGCAGGGGAGAGCAGTTAGGGGTGATCCCAACACCCCTGCCCTGCAGGCCTGGTTCCCCCTAACTTCCCTTCCCTGAAGGACTGCCCCCCCCAACTGCCCTCTCCTGCAGGCCTGGGTCCCCCCTCACCTTTCCTTCCCTGCAGGCCTGGTCACCCCTAACTGCTCTCCCCTGCCGGACTAGTCCCCCAAATTGTCCTCTTCTGTAGGCCTGGTTGTCCCCAACTGTCCTCCCCTGCAGGCCTGATCACCCTCAACTGTCCTCTCTTGAAGGCCTGGTCTCTCTCAACTGCTCTCCCCTGCTGGCCTGATCACCCACAACTGCCCTCCCCTGCTGGCCATTTTGTGGTGGCCATCTTGTGTCCACATGGGGGAGGCCATCTTTGTCCACATAGGGGCAGCTATTTTTTGGAGTGATAGTCAATTTGTATATTACCTCTTTATTAGATAGGATACTTAGGTCATAAAATTTTCAACCTTTTTATGAAAAAAATGCATGCATTTTGCTGGGACTGAATTAAATCTGGTTATCACCACTCTCCACTTGAACTTTATACTGGGGAAACAACATTGTGACTCAACATGCTAATGTAGGTTATCTCTCAGTTCAGTTACTAATGTTGTTTGATAATGAATTCGCTTCTTTTCATATCTGGCCTAGGCATTAAAGCCTCAAGATGCTGCTTGTACCATTCACATACCATTTAGTTCACAGCATCTTTGGATAAGTAACACAAAACATTTGTTCTAATTTTTTTCTTGTTTGCTTCTTCTGTTTTTATTCCATTTTGTTTTCCCCTAGAGAAACATAGTAATCCATACAATTTCATTTATAATCTAATAGCAAGTGTCTTATCCTTCTAGACTACTTGCCTTTATATTTTTTTTTGATTTATACTCTCACCTATTGCCAGTCCTCGATTTTATTAAAATATTTAAAGAATTTTGCTATGATATATTTTTGAATTTAGATTCTGTTTCCATTATACTAGTCAGACAGAAATACCCCAACTTGAGTCTCTCTGTTCTAATTTCAAAAGCTACATAGGAAAACTAATGTGTGCTTAACCCTGTGATTAAACAATGACCATGTTATTTAAGTTGATCATAATCACATAAATTTTAATAACATACATTATTACCATTTTTATAATTACAATCATTAAAAAACATTCATGTCTTTTTGCCATACAATGAATTGACTCAATATTTTCAAAAGATATATTGTGTAACTACATTAGTTCTCTTATTGTTTTTATTCCAAGTCTCACTAAAGATCAGATTGATCACATAGTCAAATTACGGTCATTATAATTTAGTTGCTCCTCACAGTTATATCTTAAATGTCATCTGCACTGCCACAAATATAAAGTACAAGATAATTTTTGTTCTTTCTTCTTTGCCTTTGTTTTACTCCTGCTTAAAACTTTCAATTAATCACAATAATCTATTTAAAGCTTTTAGGTTTATTCTAAAGTAGAAATCCAAACCACAGTGACACTAATTCAACGGGTCATTGAACCTCTAGATTTGCCATAGAAACAAATCTTCAATTAACCACATTGAGCATGTCCTTTAGAACTTATTCTCTGAGAAAATAAAATAATGCATGTGCTTTATGTTTTAATGACAGAACATATAAAAAATACATAATGAATTTTTCACCTAAGCCAAAATTTCTAACTAGATTCCTTAAAAGTTGTGTTTTATTTTTTACATGTAGAATAAAGTTTATTTATAAAAAAATCAATTTT
Organism: Pipistrellus hanaki; assembly: GCF_964339955.1. NCBI lineage: Eukaryota > Metazoa > Chordata > Mammalia > Chiroptera > Vespertilionidae > Pipistrellus > Pipistrellus hanaki. The sequence goes on from NC_140505.1 coordinate 163,755,590, forward strand.
TGGAAATTCCCAGAAATGTATTTAAAGCTATAACTGAGTAACAATTGAGGTGTGACACCAATCTGACTATAGATCTGTAATCTGATGACTTGCCGATTCTATAGGATTTCGGTGGTTATGATAGAGAAAAAGTCCCAAGGAATTCTGAACTTTCCCCCCTCATGTACTCAAGATCTGTTAGAATCATGGTGTCAATGAAAGAGTGAAGAAGTCTCAAAAAGTGTTTAGTTTTTTGAGAAAAATGCTATAACTTTAGTTTCTACTAATTATGCACTCATCTAAGAATGTCTAACAACCGAATATTTAAGTACCGTTATTAAATAATGTCTTAATTTTAAGAAAACACTTCTATAATTATTATCTCATTTGATCACCATAAAAATTTTATGAGTTGGCAAGCAGGAGAGATAGTATTATTATCAAACTTACTGTAAATTTTGGAAGAACACAAAATATTTTGAACCTGCTGTTTTTACCCTACTTCATGGGTGACTATTTTGAGCTCTAACTTTAAATTTTGATACTTTGACTTTCTATTTATGAACATATTTTATCATTATAAAAACATTTATAAACCATTTTCTTTTTGCAATAAATACTTGGTTATTTTTAGAATAAATCTATTAAACAAAATTAATTCCACGATCAACTTGTTACACATTATAGTTGAGTAATTTCCTATATCCATTGTTTTTCTTTTATCAAAAGTTTTTTTTATTGGAATACGTTATTTCCTGTGTAATTTTTTGAGAAGATTTGGTTAGTAAATCAATTTTAGTCAAAATCAAAACTTTTTCATGGCTATACTTTCTGATAGTTTGTTTTTAGTCATTATTTTACCAAGATAAATGTTGCTGTATCTAATTATATGTAAATATTTCAATAAGATGGTATTCTTCATCTAACTTTAGTTAACATTTTTTTATTTTATTGTTTAAAGTATTACAACATTTAAAAAAATGTATATATATTTTATTGATTTTTTACAGAGAGGAAGAGAGAGGGATAGAGAGTTAGAAACATCAATGAGAATCATTAATCAGCTGCCTCTTGCACACCCCCTACTGGGGATGTGCCCTCACCCAAGGTTCATGCCCTTGACCAGAATCAAACCAGGGACCCTTCAGTCCATAGGCCGACGCTCTATCCACTGAGCCAAACCAGATTCGGCAAGCCCCAACATTTTTTTAATGTGTAATTATATCCTTTCTCTATTTTATTTTCTGCTGATTATTTCTAACATGTTCACTTATTAAGGACCACTAAAGCACAATTTCATTAGAATTAAAATGCTGAACATTAGAGGCCCAGTGCACGAAATTCATGCACTTTGCGGGTGGTGGAGGGGAGTTCCTCAGCCAAAACTGCACCCTCCCACAGACAGGAGCCTTCTGGGGATGTCTGATTGATGGCTTAGGCCTGCTCAGGGGCAGGAACAGACAGTAGGGGTGGTGAGGGCATAATCTGGGGGATGGGGATGGCTGGGGAGAATCTCATTCTTAGCATTGCTGTGGAGGCTGGAGAGGCTCCTCCCACCACTGCTGTGCTCACCAGCCATGAGCCTGGGTCAGGGCTTCTGGCTGAGTGATACTCCCACTGTGGGAGCACACTGACCACCAGGGGGCAGCTCCTGCAGTGAGCCTCTGCCCCTGGCAGTCATTGCTCATCATAGTGACCAGTCATTCCACTGTTGGGTCAATTTGCATATTAGCATTTTATTACCATATTTTCCGGTGTATAAGACGACCCCCTAATTTTACAGTTAAAACATAGGTTTAGGCCTATATTCGCTGTATAAGACTACCCAACACTTCAAAGAAAAAACTTACTTTGCCATCAAGATCTGCAGGTAATTTTTGTGCAATGTTGGTCTTTTGCCCCCGATTTTCAGTTGACTTTTTTTCCATTTCAAAAGTCATCTTATATGCCGGAAAATACGGTATATAGGATTTTGGTGATATTATTGCAAAATCTGGAGCAATGCTCATTTTATTTATTTTTTTAAATAAATCTTTATTGTTCATATTATTACAAATGTTCCTCATTATTTCCCCCTCCATTGCTCCCCTCCACCAGGTTTCCACCCCACCCTCTGCCCTTTCCCCACCCCCCATTGTCCTCATCCATAGGTGCACAGTTTATATTCAGTCTCCTCCCGCATCCCCCTCTCCCTTTTCCCTGAGAATTGTCAGTTCACTCCCCTTCCATACCCCTGATTCTATTATATTCACCAGTTAATATTGTTCATCAGATTTTTTTTAATTCTCTTGGTTTTTAGATTCAATTGTGGCTAGTTATGTATTTGTTATTCATAATTTTTATCTTTATTTTCTTCCTCTTCCTAAAGAACCCCCTTCAGCAATTCATATAATTCTGGTTTGGCGGTGATGAACTCCTTTAGCTTTTTTTTTAATTAGAAATCAGCTGACAATCATATGGATGCTCCTTTATTGGTAACTGCCTGCTTTTCTCTTGCTGCTTTTAATATTCTCTCTTTGTCTTTTGCTCTTGGAACTTTAATTATGGTGTGTCTTGGTGTGGTCCTCTTTGGATTCCTTTTGTTTGGGGTTCTGTGTGCTTCCTGGACTTATAAGTCTAATTCTTTCACCAGGTGGGGGAAGTTTTCTGCCACTATTTCTTCCAGTATGTTTTCAGAATCTTGCTCTCTCTCTCTCTCCTTCTGGGACCCCCATAATTCTGATGTTGGTTCACTTGAAGTTGTCCCAGAGGTTTCTTACATTATCTTCAACTTTCTGGATTCTCTTTTCTTCTTGCTTCTGTGGAGGAGTGTCTTCTGGCTCTTTATGTTCCAAATCTTTGACTTGATTCTTGTGATCTTCCATTCTGTTTTTAGGACTCTGTATAATATTTTTTATTTCAGACAATGTATTCTTTATTTCTAGTTGATCCCTTTTCATATCCTCATAGGTCTCATTTATTTTATTAGCCTTTTCTAGGAAACTCTAGAAAAACCTTATAAGCGTGGTTTTGAACTCTATATCCAGTCACTTTTTGTCCTCCATTTCTTTCGTTTATGATCTGTTTCCTTGTCTAGGCATTTTCACAGCTTCCCTGAGTTGGTAGGGTGGCTTTGTGTGCTAAGGTGTTCTATATGGTTCAGTGGGTCAGTCTCCCAGTTACCTGAGGTGGACACTCTTGGTGCACTCTTTTGTAGACTGTGTGTACAGCCTTGTTGTAGTTAAGTCTTGATTGTTGTTGGTATTACTGGGAGGAACTGACCTCCAGGCCAATTGGCTGTGAGGATCAGCTGTGTCAATGCCAGGAGACAGCCTTATTCTACTAGACTTGGCAAATTGCAAAAAGTCTCTGTGCTCAGCTTGGATGGGGCGGAATTTCAGGGGGGAGCCTTTGCTTCCGTCAGCCCTGCCCTATGAGGTTCCTGAGTCTCAGTGTTTCTCAGTGTCCTTCAGTACTCACTGAAAGCACCTCTGAGAGAAAGGTGCCCTCAAGTTTCACCCGCTGGAACTCTAAGCTCTCCCACAATGAGCCTGGAACTGGGGTTCAGTTCAGTTAGAAGTGGGGTTCAGAGCAGTCTGGAGCTTTTGTCTCCTTCCCCCTAGGGCAATCCAGAGGCACAGTCTCTGAGCACAATGTGCGCGCCTCTGGGGGGCTCTGCCTTTCACCGCTCCCCTGAGTTTCTGCCTTATAGCCCAGACTCCCTCCTTATGTGTCTGGGTCCCCAGAGTCTTGCCCAGAACTAGGGTTCAGTGCTGTCAGAACTGGGGTTCAGCACAGTTCGGAGCTTTTATCTCCTTCCCGCTAGGAAATGCCAGCCAGGCACTCAGCCGCCCCTCCTCTCCGGCTCCGTCCACTCCCCATGTGCACATGCACATCATATCTCCGTACCTTAGGCTTTTACAGCTCCTCTGATTTTTCTTCTGGTTTTCTCTTTCTTTCTAGTTGTAGAATTTCCAGTCAGTCGACTTTCCTGTAGTTCTAGGTAATGTCCATTTTGTATTTTAGTTGTATTCTTTTGAAATTGTTGTGTGAGGCTGCAGTTAGGTGTTTACCTATGCCACCATCTTGGTTTCTCGCAATGCTCACTTTAAAGAGCAAAAAGAGAAAGATGAACCTGAAAAGAATTTAGAGATCACAAATTTTCAGTTTCATGTATGGAGAATCTCTTGAAACCAAAATTCTTCTAAAAATTATATTTTTTATATCATTGCATTTTCTGTATGCTGGAGATCATTATTCTAAGCAAAATAAGTCAATCAGAGAAATATAAACATCACATAATCTCACTCATTTGTAGAATATAATGAACATCATAAACTGGTTATCAAAAATAGATACAGCCAAAACTGGTTTGGCTCAATGGATAGAGTGTCGGCTTGGGGACTGAAGAGCCCCGGGTTCAATTCCGGTCAAGGGCATGTACCTTGGTTGTGGGCACATCCCTAGTAGGGGTGTGCAAGAGGCAGCTGATCGATGACTCTCTCTCATCGATGTTTCTAACTCTCTATCTCTCTCCCTCCCTCTCTGTACAAAATCAATAAAATATATATATTTTAAAAAATAGATACAGAGAGGAAGGCAGGGGTTTTGGGGAGGGTTAAGAGATCAAGCAAAGGACTTGTATGCATGCATATAAGCAGAACCAATGGACACAGACACTAGGGGTGGTGAGGGCATATTCTGGAGGATGGGGGTGGCTGGGGAGGAGGTCAATGGGGGAAAAGAAGACATACGTAATACTATATGTAATACCATAAACAATAAAAAAGTAATATAAAATAAAATTTAAAAATACAAATAGAATTAATAATCTAGCATAGTTCTTATTTTAAATTATTTTTAGATAATTATTATTTTACTAGAGGCCCAGTGTACAAAATTTGTACATGGAGGTGGGTATCCCTCAGCCCAGCCTGCACCCTCTCCAATCTGGGATCCCTTTGAGGATGTTGGACTACCGGTTTAGGCCCAATCCTGCAGTCGAATATACTTCATAACTATTCACCTGCCTGCCTGCCTGATTGCCCCTAACCACTCTGCAAGCCAGCCTGATTGATGCCTAACTGCTCTTCTGCAGGCATGATTGTCTCAGCTGCCTTCCCCTGCTGGCCCAATCACCCCCAACTGCCTTCTCCTGCAAGGATGAGGAGACTGGGGGATGCCCGCTGGATGAGGCAGGCAGCGCCTGCCATCCCCCAGCAGGGCTGAGGGGACTTGGGGACTGAGGCTGGATGAGGCAGGGCTGAGGGGACTAAGCATTGACATCTTGTGACTGTGGGCACCATCATCTTGTGAGGGAATATTCCCTCCTTATTGGCTGTGGATGCTACCATCTTGTGAGGGTCAATTAGCATATTCCCTCTTTATTAGATAGGATTACTTGCATTACCAACAATAGCTTTCTATTTGGGGGGGAAAAAGAAGGAGAAAAACTTACCAACTTATCCTTTCCAAACAATCAAAGGGAAAGAGAAGTCCTGAAATGAATGAGATTCAATAAGTCGTGTCATTTTATGAACAATTTCAGGTGAAGAATTTAACATCAGAAAACTGATGATGCCAGATCAAATTACAAAAGGCACCAACCTGAATTGCTGAGCAAAATAATCTCTCAATAACTTTATTCAAATATTGTTTGGCCACCATTCAAAACATCTAAAGCATTGAACTAGCTTCTTCACCTGTTCCCATATAATTCCATAGTTTTTCAAAAATATGTTGCATTGTTTAGGAACATTAGTAGCCTATTCATATTTGCTGAATAGAGAGAATAAGGTTTTAATATAACGAGTACAAGTGACATCATGAGGAAAATAAATTAAAAGTGCCTCTGCTCAGAAAGACAATAACTGGAAGGGTAAAAATAGAGGATTTAAAGTCAGATAGATGTTCATTCAAGTGCTTCCTCTGCCACATACCGGTGGGGTCTCTTGTGCAAGTTTTTCTCTTTCTCAAGGCTTCAGTTTCCCTATGCATTAAATGAACATGATCATAGCTCCTACTTCACAGGTTCTTATGAAGGTAAAGTAAGGTAATGTAAACAGAAAACTTAAGCCAGGGCAAGTGACATTTTAAATGTTATTTTATTAAAAATTACAATAATAGCCCTAGCCGGTTTGGGTCAGTGGATGGAGTGTCGGCCTGTGGACTCAAGGGTCCCATATTCGATTTCAGTCAGGAGCATGTACCTTGATTGTGGGCACATCCTCAGTAGGGGGTGTGCAGGAGGCGGCTGATCAATGTTTTTCTCTCAACGATGTTTCTATCCCTCTCCCTTCCTCTCTGTAAAAAAATCAATAAAATATATTTTTAAAATTACAACAACATTTGTTTATTATGTTTTAAGCTGTTTAAAGCACTATAGAAATAATGGTTTTAAACTGCATTATAGGTTTGATATTTTCATCGGCATTGTTCTTCAATAGTAGAAACATGGCCTTTAGAATCTAGCCAATGGTGCTATAAAATATCACTGTCCTTCATGTTATAAATATATAGGTCTTTATTTCTATTTTTATTTCTATGTATGGTATTTAGGAAATATGCTTGCTGAAGGAGATGGTAGACATTGTTATGAAAACATCTTCTGGCGGAACTGATTTCATATTTTAGTTGTTAGAAAGTGATGTCAAATATTTCTTACATCGTGTTTTCAATTTAATGGTTTTCAAATTATTATTCTAAACTCTATATGAGATTTACAAAGTAGATATTCTTGGTGTTCATTTTTGTAAAATATAGCATATGTATTAGTGCAGATCTTCAGAAGAATTTTTGCTGTTTTTTTTTTAATTCCTTACCATTTCTTTTTTATTTTCAAGTGCAATTTACATTCAGTATTATTTTATATTAGTTTTAGTTATACACCAAAGTGGTTAGGCAATGATGTGCTTTACAAAGTGGCATTTCTAGTACACCCCTGGCACCATACATAGTTATTACAATACTATTGACTGTATTCCTTATGCTATATTTTGCATCTCTGTACCTATATTGTGACCATAAATTTGTACTTCTTAATCCCTTTGCTTTTTCCACCTAGCTCCCCCAAGCTCCCTCCCTTCTAGCAACCATCAGTATTATCTCTGTATCTATGAGTCTGTTTCTATATTGTTTGTTCATTTATGTTGCTCTTATATTTGAGTTCCACATATAAGCGAAATCAGATGGTATTTTTCTTTCCTGTCTAATTTATTTTTCTTAGCATAATGTCCTACAGGTCCATCCATGCAGTAGCAAATGGTAAAATTTTATTCTTTTTATGGCCAAGTAATATTCCATCCTATGTGTATCACCACTTTTTTTATCCACTCATTCTTTTATTTTCTTTTTAAATCAATTTTAGGGAGAGATGAAGGGAGGAGAGAATCATGGATGTGAGAGAGAAACATCTATCAGTTGCCTGCCATATGCACCCTACCCTGACCAGGGCTCAAACTTGCACTGTAGGTATGTGCCCTGCGCAGGAATCGAACCCACAACCTTTTGGTGTACTAGAAGACACACCAATCAACTGAGCCACCTGGCCAGGGCTCCAACCATCTTTTGACTGGCACTTAGATTGCTTTCATATCTTGGCAATTATAAATAACTAGAGACCCGTGAACGGGGATGGGGAGTAGGGGGTGCTCAGCCCAGCCTGCACCCTCTCCAATCTGAGAATCCTCGGGGAATATCTGACTCCTGGTTTGGGCCTAAACCAGGAGTTGGCCATCCCTCTCACAATCTGGGACAACTGGCTCCTAACTGCTCACCTGCCTGCCTCCCTGATCGCCCCTTACTGCCCCACCCTGCTGGCCTGGTCACCCTCAACTGCCCTCCTGCCTCCCTAGTCGCCCCTAACTGGTACCCCTGCCAGCCTGGTCACCTCCAATTGCCTCCTCACTGGCCTGGTCACCCCCAACTTCCCCCACTCCTGCAGTCCTGGTTGTCCCACACAGTGTTTTCCTTGGTTGTTTGGTCACCCTTCACTAATCCCTCTGCCAGCCTGGTCACCCCACACAGCCTGTTTGGTGGTCCATTTGATGGTGATGGTTGCTTAAGCTTTTATATAGATAGCTTATAGAGGTGCATATATATATTGTTTCAAATTAGCATTTTTTTTTTATTTCTTTGGATATATACCTGGAAGTGGAATTGCTAGGTCATAAGGCAGTTCCACTTTTAATTTTTTGAGGACCCTCTCTATGGTTTCCCACAGTGGCTGCACCAACAATGCATAAGGGTTCCCTTTTCTTCACATCCTTGCCAACACTTGTCTTTTGTTGACTTATTGATGATGGCCATTATGACAGGTATGAGTGATATATCATTGTGGTTTTTGCATCTCTCTGATGAATTGTGACATTGAGCATATTTTCCTATGTCTATTGGCTATCTGTATGTCCTCTTATGTCTATTGGCTATTGGCTATCTGTATGTTTCTGTTCAGGCCCTTTGCCCATTTTTTACTTTATTTTATTTTTTAAAATATCTTATTGATATTTTTTTACAGAGAGGAAGAGAGAAGGATAGAGAGTTAGAAACATCAATGAGAGAGAATCATCGATCAGCTGCCTCCTGCACACCACCCACTGGGGATGTGCCTGCAACCAAGGTACATGCCCTTGACAGGAATCAAACCTGGGACCTTTCAGACCACAGGCTGTCACTCTATCCACTGAGCCAAACCGTTTTGAGTTGTATGAGTTCTTTATAAAGTTTGGATATTAAGCCCTTACGGGGTGTATTATTAGCAAATAATCTTCTCCGATTGAGTAGCTTGTCTTTTCAGTTTCTTGATAGTTTCCTTTGCTGTGCAAAACTTTTTGGCTTGATGTCGTCTCATTTGTTTGTGTGTTTGTTTATCTTGCCTGAGAAGATATATCCGAAAAAAATATTGCTGAGAGAGATGAGAGAGATTTTATGGCCTATGTTTTCTTCTAGGAGATCTATGGTTTCAAGTCTTAATTTTAAGTCATTATTCCATTTTGAACATATTCTTGAAAAGGTGTAAAAATGTTTTCTAGTGTTATTTTTTCCAGGTATTCGTCCAATTTTCTCAACACCATTTATGGAGTACACTTTCTTTACCCCATTGAATGTTCTTGACTCCTTTTTCTTAAACGACCATATAGGCTTGGGCTTATTTTGGGCTCTCTATTCTGTTCCATTGATCTATGTGTCTGTTTTTATGTCAATACCATGCTGTTTAGATTAGAATTTTGTTGTTTTTAAGGGAAATAAATGGGCAAACCCTATTGTCTAGAGTAAATTTTTGGTTCCAGAGTACCGTACAGGATTTTTCTTAACCTTTATATCCATGGAAAGTTATTTTAACATCCAGAAAAACAAACTGAGGTGACAAACTCTTACAAAATCAAGACTTTACTGGAGTGAACCTAATCTTACAATTTCAATATTAATTATTTGTATTTTGAAGACTTATAAACAAATCTCAGAATTAGAGCTAAGCATAGGAAAATCTTGGTTTTTAATTATTTATCAAAGAGTAATTTGGTTGCCATAAAAGCAAAATCTCATTTGGGTTGCCAGTAAGATAACAGCAATGCCTAATAAATATATTTTCAAAATACTAAAGGGATATATAGTAAGTAAGAGGGAAAATAAGCCACTGAATTAGACCATTATATTTGAAATAGTCTTTTTAAATAAGGACTTTTTATCACTTTTTAAAAACATTTAAAGGTTTTATTGATTTTTTTTTTTTTTTTAGAGAGAGAGAGAATAAAAGAGATGAATAGAGAGATAGACACATCTATGAAAAAGAAATAGCATGCCTCATACTTGGGATCAAACCTAAAACCCTGGCATATGCCCTGACCAGGAATCAAACCATGGCCTCTGTTCCCAGGTCAACACTCAACCACTGAGTCACATCTGCTGGGTGAAATCGTTATTTCTAATCTCAGGAAAAACCTCATTGATATTTTCTAGCCTTGAAGAAAACAATCTGAATTAACAACCGAAAACAACAACAAAACAAAAACTATAGACTCTAATAAGAAATGCAGTTCTGTTACTTTCAAATTCACACTGTAAATGTAACTGCTAATAAATGCATTTCTAAGTAACAGACTTTCGCTGCATGCTTTCATAAATAGGTGGGAATCATTTTGGAATTAGTTAGACCCATTTGTATCACACAATGTGTTAAAAATTTTAAGAACAGCTTGGTTAAAAGCCTCTAGCAATCTTGTTTACACTATTAGCAAATCCTTGCTTCATAGATCATACAAAAGTAAATTTCAGCCAAGCCTAGTTCAAATTATCATAAATTCTGAATTATATTCAGCATTTTAAAGCTGGAAGGGACCTCAGAGATCTTCCAGTGAAGTTTATAATAACAAGGTTTTCCTGGCTGTTACATCTAAAAAAGCATGCTATATATAAACAGATTCTGAACATTGTTGACTATTTTCAAAAAATACTACGGTTACGCTATTGTTGCTTCAATATGGTATATCTTTTCAAACTTATCCATAATTTCACATGATATCCAGGAATGTTTTGTCGCGGTGATTTAAAATCATTAGCACTGAATTGCACTGTTTCTGTTATTTGCTTTATCTTTTTGTTTTCTGGCCCCACTCTGGTCTAGAAAGTGTCAGTCCTCACACTGACAGTTTGGATCGACACGCTATACAAATAACAGCCAACAATTCCGAGAAGTTGTTAAAAAGTGAAAACAGAACTATTACAAAGGTCTGCAATCACTAGTGGTGGGAGCCACCATGTGGCTTTCTACACACATGAGAGAAATCTTAGAATTTCACTCCTGCAGTCCATCGGCTTAGGTGCCCTTTTTTATTGGGAGGAAATCAGTGCAATATTGCTGAACTGGACATGGCAGTTGTCAAGAAATTGGTTCTCATCTTGCCAGGCTCTCTCACTGTCTATTGTGGTTCCCAGAGACTTTTCTGGGGCCACATAAAAAGGCTATCAAAATATGCCATCACTTCTAGGAGGAAATAGCGTGGCTTTGATCAATAAGGTACCATCTGCCCAGTCACCCTACTCCTTGATGTAACCTGCTATAGTTACCCATGCAATAAGTACTTACCCAGCAGCCACCAGGTGCCCAGCATATGCCATCTTGCCAAGAGGCATGCAAAAGAAATGTTAGACACCGTTTCTGACCTCAAGGAGTTTTCTGTTTGATTGTGGAGAAAAGCACACCTCTGCGAAGCAGCTAAATTACAACACATAACGGTATATAATAATGGCCAGTGTGGTGTCACGACTCTTGTTATAAGAAGGGGCCGATCAGGATGGACTCAATGTCAGGAAGATGCTCCGTAGAAGAGAAATCTAGATCTGGATTTACCAGAATAGATAGGATTTTCATGATCAAGGGAATAATGACGGGTAATCCAAGTGTACGAAATATCTAAGTGTGGAATAATCAAGAAAATAACTGTTTGCCCCTGCATTTAAATTAATTAAAAGTTAAACATTCACTTCCTTCACCATATTAAATATAGTCCAAGTGCTCAATAAGCAAACGTGGATAAACTATCGGACTGCAGAGAGAGAGAGAGAGAGAGAGAGAGAGAGAGAGAGAGAGAGAGAGAGAGAGAGAGAACATTTCTAACATCCCAGAAAGGTTTGTCTGACAGCTCTGTGCAGTATTCAGTTCTTTGCAAGATTAACTTTGTTATGGTTAAGAGGCAGAGGACTCAGGGTGAAAGGGAGCTCAGCTCAAGTCACAGAAAACTTACTTAAAGGGCCAGTGACCCAAGGCAGAAAGTAATTCCTGGATGGAAATTCCAGTTTGAGTCCAGAGGATGTTTCAGTACTTCATGGAGTCTATATGTCACATAGAACCTTCCCCCTCTAATGGATGGACCAATTTGTGGGAGGGGCATAGGATATAAGTAAAGGGAAGAAATGCACTAGTTTATGAACTAATTTACTTGGAGATTCCACATACATAATGTGAAATGGCATAAAATAAAACACAGCAATATCCAAGAGCAAGAAGATAAGTGACGACAGGAACAAGAAATAGCAATTTGTGAACTTGACAAAAAATCCTGCCTTGCAAATAACAGTTGATCTTCAGACACAAGATAATGTCTTAGATTGCTGAAGGCTTATCGAGATTTGTTTGCAAGAAGAATAAAAAGAAATGGAAGCCAAATGATTGGAAAGAAAAAGGTACTAACAGATCAGAAGGGGGATGTTGGAGGGGTTTTACATATTCAGTTACTTAAGCCACTTCGTCAAGTTGGAAAAGGCAGAAAGCCTGGAAGAATTATAAAAAAACATCTCTGATACTATACCTCTGGTGTCCAGAGATAACCAAACACTCCTTACTTCCTACTGCTTTAGATGGTGTAACCTCTCTCTCTCTCTCTTCAGATTTATACAGAATATCCTCCTAGGCCTTACATAGGGACCTTGTCTATTATTGAGTCTTAATTATGATGCTATCTGGTCATATCCAAGAGAACATGGACCATGGAATACCCTCTGACCATGTTTGTTTTCTGTTGTGATTGAGATTTTATAGGCAGCTACAAGGACCCTATTGGTTGATTTAGAATCTTAATAACCACAAATCAATGTTTATGTATCCGTCACAATCCCCAGCATAGTTGGGTGATTGATCAGGGAATTTGAATTACATTTGGTTTTTGCATGTTTCTAATGCTACTTAAAGAATTTTTTAAGGATATGGTAAATTTAAGAGCTGGACTAATGCTAAGAAGTGATTTAGTTCAAGGCATTTGTTTTAATATGTAAAAAAATGAAACTTAGAAAATTTAACTGACACCCAGCTTGATGGCAGCTCTGTGCATTCTATTTCTTAGTCCAAAGTTTTTGTTTTACTACACTATGATTTTAGCAATTATGTTAATCTTAGTAACCAATATATTATTATAACGCTCAGATCTAATCTTGGCTATTCAAATAATATGTGATTCCAATTAGAGTAATTAGTTTCTTTATACACAAAATGTATATGTACCCCAAAATATTTTAACTATATATATATATATATATATATATATATATATCTTTTTTTATTACTATTTTCATCTTTACTAGGAAAGCAACATTTGAAGATAGGTGATTAGATACAAATGATAAGCCAACTCAAGCAGAACTACATCTAAATTCCTTCCCTTGCAATAGCCTATTTCATTTCTGGCCCTTAAAGCATCATGTCTCATAGTATTCACATGCTTATGTAGTTTCCCCACTCCAGGCTTAACCATGTGACTTGCTTTGGCCAATAAGACAGTGTCAAATGTGATGCAAGTAGAGGTGTGATGAAGTTCTACCTAGAGATAAGATTATTGAGGAGAGACCCTGGAAGAGGAAGAGCTATCTTGGATATTCTAGCCCAGCAAACTCCTAAAAATCTTATCTGAATACAACCATATGAGTAACCTCATCAATCTTAAGCCTCTTGCCACACGCAGCAGCAGCAGCAGAAGAGGAAGAAGAAGAAGAAGAAGAAGAAGAAGAAGAAGAAGAAGAAGAAGAAGAAGAAGAAGAAGAAGAAGAAGAAGTTAATTTTTTTAACTATCGATATGTGAGGTGATGGATGTGTTAATTATCTTAATCTGATAACCATTTTATAATGTATTTGTATATCAAATCACCACATTGTGTGCTTTAAATAAATACAACTGAATTTCTCAATTATTCCTTGAGAAAGCTGAAAAGAAAACTACCCAACTGGGAATAGTCAAGCAAAAGCTGCTTCAATTTTCTACCCTGTCTAACAATATAGTAATTGTGTAATGATAATAGAACCTTAAAACAACAAAAATGTATTTGTTGTCCTTAAACTTAAATTCTACATAATCTAGAATGCCAACTCCATATTTTTTTAATAACTATGTTCCTTAGTTACACTAGAGAGATGGCTCTAATATTTGTTATTGGAGGAGAAATGAAGGTAGTATGCTCTTCATTGAAATAACTAGTACTTTCATACTTTATTGGATTTTTTTACCTTTATGGAATGTTTTAAAAATTATGGGCACTCAAATGATAATCAGAGTTTTTTAATAAACAAAGTTTATAGAATTAAATGCTAGTTTTTATATTCTGGTGAAGAAAGGTGATTAGAATAAAGGTCTCAAAACCATGTATTTTTTATCTCAAATTTCTCTCCAAAAGAATGTAATGCTGGGCTATAATCTGATTCAAAGTAATCAAGAGAATAGAAGTCAAGAAGGCAGTTTGGAATCTAGCATGCCAACTGGAAATTAGAAAAGTAATTTTTTGGATATAAATATCTTTATAGAGGATAATTATACACTTGAGAGTTGAATATAGGCTAAACTAATTGAAAAGTCATCTGTGCCCATCTTCCCAAGCAAAGTCTTTTTTCATCTCCATAAAAAAAAAAAAAAAAAAAAAAAAAAAAAAAAAAAAAGTGTGATAAAGGTTATTTCTTTTTTGATGAAAAAAAAAAAAAAACAACAACAACCAAGAAAAAATATAAGGTACCATTTTTCTAAAAAATCCATGAGCCAATCATAACTTAGACAAGTAATAAAGTATATGATTTGAGGTCAGAAGATACAATTTTAAATTTATTCCTTACTAAGTGTGGGGTTTTGAAAGATTCCACAAACCTTCATTATTAAGTTTCTTAATCTGTAAAACAAACAAACAACTTTCTCATAATAGAGGCCTTATTAATGAGGAAAAATCAGTAAAAATAATTGCAAATATATTGTCTTAATTATAAACCAAAACTCAGTCAAGCATAATATTTCAGCCAGTAAAAGTACTTTTAGCCTGGTTGGTGTGATTCAGTGATTGAGTGTTGACCCATGAACCAGGAGGTCACGGTGGGATTGCCAGTCAGGGCACATGCCTGGGTTACGGGCTTAATCCCCAGTAGGGGGCATGCAAAAGGTAGCCAATAGATGATTCTCTCTCATCCTTGATGTTTCTATTCCTCTCTCCCTCTCACTTCCTCTCTCTGAAATCACTAAAAACAGCTATACCAACAAAAGGGTAATATGCTAATTAGACAGGGTTGAAGGACATCTTCGGGACATCCAACTTCCTTCTGGACAAAACCACAGTGGCAGGGGCCAAGGCAGAGGTGGTTAGGGGCAATCAGGTTGGCAGGGGAGCAGTTAGGGGGTAGCCAGGGAGGAAGGGGACCAGTTAGGGGGCGGCCAGGCTGGCAGGGGAACAGTAAAGGGATGGCCAGGTCAGCAGGGGACCAGTTAGGGGCAATCAGGCAGGCAGGCAGAGTCGTTAGGGGTGGCCAGGTTGGCAGGGGACCAGTTAGGGGGCAACCAAGCTGGCAGAGGACCAGTTAGAGGAAATCAGGCAAGCATGTAGAGTGGTTAGGGATGGCCAGTCCAGCAGGGGGGCAGTTAGGGGGTGACCAGGCCAGCAGGCAGGCAAGTGGTTAGGAGCCAGTGGTCCCAGAATTTGAGAGGGATGTCCAAATGGAGAAGAGTGCACACCAGACTGAGGGACTCCCCATCCCCTTGCACAGTGCACGAATTTCATGCACCAGCCTCTACTTTTTAGAACAGTGGTTCTCAACTTTTTTAATGCCATGACCCTTTAAAACAGTTCATGTTGTGGTGACCCCCAACCATAAAATTATTTTCATTGCTACTTCATAACTGTAATTTTGCTACTTTTATGAATTATAATGCAAATATCTGTGTTTCCCAATGGTCTTAGGCGACCCTGCTAGCAGTTCTCAACCTGTGGGTTGTGAACCACTGTTTTAGAAACTTCACAAGTGCTACTTAGTTTCTAGGTTATTGAACCTAATAAAAGATTCAGTCTGAACTTAGGGTGAAGAATGACATTTTTGAGTTGTATAATTGAAATCTGTATGATCTGCGAACCAATGTCACCCACTATAACAAGTCATGGTTCTACTAAAAAAAAAAAGAGTATTTTTCAGGAACAGTTGGGCAGGAGCTATGGATGGAATGGGACCACTGATTGCTCATTGCAAACTGGTTACTTCTGTCTCCATAAGCAAAGGTGTGAAGACAATCACAGAAGTATTCTGGGCACAGTTTTCTCGGAGTTTTAGAGGACCAGGTAGGAAGTAAAAGGAATTTCCACCTCCTGCTTGGTCCTCTAAAACTCTGAGAAAATATAATAGACAACAGCATAAATGTCCTGCTATATGCTGTACCCAGAACACATCTGTCATTGTCTTCAGAACTTTGGCTGAAATATTATGATTGACTGAGTTTTGGTTTATACCTAAGACAATATATTTGCAATTATTTTTACTACTAATTTTTCGTCATTAAAGAGGCCTCTATTATGAGAAAGTTGTTTGTTTGTTTTACAGATTAAGATACTATTAATAATGAAGGTTTGTGGAATCTTTCAAAACCCCACACTAAGTAAGGAATAAATTAAAATGTGTATCGTCTGACCTCAAATCATTTACTTCATTACTTGTCTAATTTATGGTTGGCTCGAAGAAAGTCATCTGAATGCTGCATCCTGTGTCCATCTTCCTAAGCAAAGTCTCTTTTCATCCCCATTTCCCCCGTTTTTGTCCACCTCTCCAGCCCCCTCCCTCTGGCTATCACCATACTGTTGTCTGTGTCTATGTGTTATGTATATACTAGCAGCCTGGTGCATGAAATTCATGCATGGGTAGGGTCCCTAGGCTAGGTGAGCGATCAGCGCCTTCCTTTCCTGGTTGCTGACTGCTGGCTGCCAGCTGCTAGCTGGGCCTTCCTTCATTCTGAGCCAACCCTGGTGGTCAGCTCACATCATCCTGAATGATCGAACTCCCGGTCTCCCAATCAAACTCCCAAGGAGACAGTTTGCATTTTATATATATATATATATATATATATATATATAAAAGAGGTTTTTGGTTAACCTCTTCACCTTCTTTCATTAGGTCCCCCAAACCCCTCCCCTCTGACAGGTGTCAATCTGTTCCATTTCCTATTTGTTTGTTAGTTTGTTTTGTTCATTATATTCCACAATATAAGTGAGATCATATGGTATTTGTCTTTCTCTGACTGGGTTATTTTGCTTAGCATAATAATCTTCAGATCCATCCATGCTGTTGCAAAAGGCAAGATTTTCCTTCTCCCCCCTTTTTTACAGCCAAGTAGTATTACATTTTATAAATATACCATAGCTTTTTTATTCACTCACCCACTGGTATGCACTTGAGCTATTTCCAAATCCTGGCTATTGTAAATAATGCTGCAATGAACATAGGGGTGCATATATTCTTTCTGACTGGTGTTTCAAGGTTCTTAGGATATATTCCTGGAAGTGGGATCACTGAGTCAAAAGGCAGTTCCACTTTTAATTTTTTGAGAAAACTTCATACTGTTTTCCACAGCCATTCCACAGTGGCTGCCACTATTGGTGAACATACTAGAAGTCTTTACTACAGCTATCAGAGAGAAGAAATAAAAGGCATCCAAATCGGAAAGGAGGAAGTAAAACTGTCATTATTTTTTCAGATGACATGATATTGTACATAGAAAACCATAATTATTCTACAAAAACCACTAGATCTAATAAATATATTGGGCAAAGTAGCAGTATATAAAATTAATACTTAGAAATTGGTGGCATTTTTTATACACTAATAATGAACAATCAGAAAGAGTAATTTAAAAACAATCCCATTTACTATTGCAAGAACAAAAAAATAAGGTACCTAGGATTAAATTTAACCAAAGAAGTAAAAGACTTGTACTTGGAAAATTATAAGATATTGAAGAAGAGACAAATAAGTGGAACCATATACTGCATCATGGATTAGAAGAATTAAAATCAGTAAACTGTCCATACTACCCAAAGCAATCTATAGAGTCAATGCAATTTCTATTAAAGTACCAATGACATATGTCATAGATCTAGAATATTCCAAAAATTTATATGAAACCAAAAGACCCCAAATAGCCTCAGCCATCTTGAGAAAGAAGAATAAAGTTGGAGGAATCACAAAATCAGATATCAAACTATACTACAAGGCCACTGTAATAAACACAGCCTGGTGCTGACATAATTACAGGCATATATAGACCATTTGAACAGAATAGAAGACCCAGAAATAAAACCATGCCTTGATAGTCAATATTTGACAAAGGAGACAAGAGCATTCAATGCAATAAAGACTGTCTTTTAAACAAATGGAGTTGTGAAAATTGGACAGAAACATACCCAAAAAAATGAAACTAGACCACCAACTTACACCATTCATAAGAATAAATTAAAAATGGATAAAAAACTTAAATGTCAGTGGCAAAACCATAAAAAGCCCAGAAGAAAACATAAGCAGTAAAATCTCAAACATCTCTCATGGCAATATTTTTAGCAATATATCTCCTGGGGCAAGGGAAACAAAAGAAAAATAAACAAATGGAACTACATCAAAATAAAAAGCTTTTACAAAAAAACTATCAACAAAATGAAAAGGTGCTCTTTCTGAATGGTGAAAAAAGATTGCAGTTGGAAAGGTAAGGGAGATCTGAGAATAGATCTTCAAATACTTCACAAGTCAACACATTGATAGTCTCTTTTGTTGGTTGGTGTATACTCTGAATATAGACCCCAAAAAATAAAATGAGGATACTACAAATTGACTTCCTAGCTCTTTTATGTATTCTCCTTGTCTTCAATGAAAGCTAAGAATGTCAAGAAAATTGACCTATCACTGATTATCAGAAGTTCCTTCCAGATTCTAGTTTTAGGTTCTTTGAGACTTGATGTTTTTGTAAGTATCTTTAAACATAATTAGCAAAAGTTACATCTCAGAATATTTTAAATAAGTTACCTGAGATGTTCTTTCACTACTAATGACCTCTTAATATTACTTTTACTTATAATAACTAGTAAGCCTCATGTGCTTAAACAGCCTTACATTATTAACCTTCTAAAAATCCCAATGTTTCTGTAAATCACAGGAAACTATCATGATTCCAGTTCACGTAAAAATTCCATTGATTTCCATTTTCTGTCTCCTTCTTTACTTGTCTCACAAAGCTAGAGATTTTAAATAATGATAATTTTATTTAGATCTACTATCCTTTGAATCTTTCTTTTCATTTATTATTTTTCCATTTATCTACTCAAGTAGTAAAATTTATTGAGTAGCTACTATGCACTAGGCCCTAGTATAGACCTTGCAGATATTGAGATGTATGTAGGTTCTGCCTTCAAGAATTTACGATGTAACCATGAAGACAGATTATGAAACAAATCTTTACACTATGCTGTAATAAATTTTTTTGAAAGTATACATAGTGTGAAAAATGTTGAAATACTAGAGCCAAGTAGCATCTGATATTCATAAGCTTCAGTTGATATTTTTATCAACAACTTAGATTTAAATTTTCATTTTAAACATTGTTTTCAGGACTGTGGCTTCTTTTTTAGTTTAAATGATTTAAATCAGCATTTAATAAATATCTACTGTGAGCAAGACACTCTACTTGGCATTAAATGGAATACAAAACTAATTAGTACAAAACTTGAACCCTTAAAGTTTTTAGGCAGTACTTTGTTATTTTATCCAGATTGCTAAAATAAAATAGCACACACTGGGTAGCTTATAAACAATAGAAATTTATTTGTCACATTTGTGGAGGCATGGAAGTTCAAGATTAACATGCCAGCATAGTCATATTTTTGTGAGAACCCTCTTCCTGGATCATAGCTGGCCTTGCTGTGTCCTCAACATGGTTGATGGGGCAAGGGATGTCTGTGGAGTCTCTTCTATTGGAACATAATGTCACTCATGACCTAAATCCTCCCAAAGGCCCCACATCCTAGTACCATTACATTGGGCATTAGGTTTCCAACATTTTAGTGGGACTCAAACATTCAGACCATAATAAGCAGGAAATACAGAGTAACTATATGTAAGTTTCAAAAAACATTCTAAGTGTTAATATAGAATCAGAATTGCTGAGAAGATTAGAACAAGAATGACCCTTCCTTAAAGAGTAAAAAATTGAGCTGGCCATATTGAATATGATGATAATTGGTACCATCTTGAGGAGTTTCTATAAGCTAGTTATTATAGCATATTATGCTTACTCTACTGTTGGAAAATGGAAATACTTTTAACTTTAAATTATCTGTATCAGTTATGAGGGCATAAGAGAATGGAATGACATATATTTGAAACTTTGAAAATCATTACATCCATATCTTAGGGGGGACTAGGGGGCTGTGAGAAACAACTAGGCAATCTAATACTCACAGTAAGAGGGAAAACCATGACTTGCATTAAACTTAGCTCCTTTGGTAGATTCTATTGCCTATCTACTTAGCTCACAGCCACATACAGATGTCAACTTTCCAACCAGTGTACAGTCTCAAAAAGAAATAGCTCGAGGATTGTAAATGAAGCGTCACCCTTATTGTATACATCTTATCTCTAAATTGTATACATCTTATCTCTAAAAGATTTTGACCAAGATAAACATATTACATTTGTCTCTGAAATATGAAGAGGTGACAAATGTTTTCCACCTAAGAATTAAATATTAGGTTTTTGTTTTGTTTTTAATAATCTCTCAATCAAATTGGAGAGGAACTAGCGTTGGCCAGAGTTATCATTAACTCAGATTCCTGAAAAACACTTCATTTTTAAGCCTTAAATAAGTTTTCTCTGAACAGTGTCTGATAATTGTGTTCACTATGTGAAAAATTAAAACACAAATATGTTATTGTGAAGGAGACATTTGAACGAGGAAAGCAAATATATACATCTTGTAGGTGCAGCCGAGGGTGGATCACTTACCTTGTGGTTCCATAGGGACAAGTCTGTTGTGACATCTATATAGGTAACAAATTAGCAAAAATCTTGGAAGACCATGCAGAATATTGGCAATGTTTAAAAGTTTAAGTTTATCATGCATGCAACACAATTTAAGCTTGGAGCAAATTGTTCTTTTGGACTGATCCAGAACAAATGCCCGTGTTTTATTTTTGTTTTTGTTTTGTTTTCTTCTTATAAACTGAAGTACATCCAGTTACAATATCAT
>NC_140505.1:163781558-163926558 GCF_964339955.1 Pipistrellus hanaki
AGGGAGAGGAAAGTAAACTACCTACTATATTATGATGGGGCTTATAAAAAAAAAAGGAGGAGGGATAAAAATGAGTTATCAATGTTGTAACCATTATTCTATATGAAGAGAAGCATAATTCTAGCCTGAGTATTCATGGGGGAAGGGCTGTCTTATTTATTTACTTACTTATTTATTATTTATTTATTTTTTACAACTAGAACTAGGTTAAAACTGCTGAGAATTAAAAAAAAAAAAGTTTTTTTTGGAGTTCAACAAAAGGCATCTTTCTTGGCCTTTGAAACATGTCAGCCAGGGTCATTCAAATCTGGACTATTTTTAAGCTTGACCTTTGACCGGCCTTTGGAGAATCTGGGGAGGGTGCTAAGATAGCAGAGAGAGGCCAAAAGGAGATGATGACTTTCCATTTTAAAAACTAAGAGAGAGAGAGAGAGAGAGAGAGAGAGAGAGAGAGAGAGAGAGAGAGAGAGAGAGACTTTAAAGCTCCTAATGGCCCTTACAGATGTAAAGTTAAGCGGAGAAAAGGTTGGGGAGAAGAAGAAGAAAAAAAAAATCTGACCAGGCCTGGAAAATAAGCTTCTGAAGACCCTCAGTGGCTCTTTGGCCAAGTTAGTCATGAAAGCATGTCTATGGGTGTCCTTGGGTGTTTTTCATCCCGGCAATGTACGTTTTAAATTGTAAGAAATTCAAGTAGTTGCAGGAAGTGTTTAAGGGGGGTGGAGGGTGTGAGTATTGGTCAGTGGGAAGCAAGTTCAGCCTGGCTCTGGGGCCATCCCAGTTAGAGAGGAAGCGGAGTGTGGCAGCTGCTGGGTCCCCTCGTGTGGCAGACCTGCCTGCGGAGGGAGCAGCGACTTCAGAGAGTTCATGCATGGGAGTCAGAGCCCGGGCCCCGCAGCCTCCCCCAGAAACGGATGCAAGGGGAGAGAGGGAGGGGTGCGTGCTCTCCAAGTGGCTTCTGGTAGCAGTGGGATCCCCTGGCTTTTATCAACTCCCATCCTTGGCGGCTTCCGATAGGGCTCTTAGGATAGTTTGCTTTCCATGTGTGCCCACCTACCACTCCAGAACGCCCGGGTTATTTTAGGATCCCCGCTCTCATCCTGGGAGCTCCTTCGCAGGACTTCTTTTGCTCGGGTCCAGGAGGCAGGGTCCTTCCGGAGGTCACTTTTTGTGCGCGGGGTCGGGGGGGGGGGGGGGGGGGGGGCAGTGTTTGTGAGTAGCATATGCATGCGGTCGCGCCGGCTGCCCTGGCAGGCTTGTAAATTCTCACCCTGGGAAATTAGCAACAAAGCCCGATCTGTCTCGCGGTGGCTGCTTTTTTGCACTTTCCGAGGGCGGCTGTACTTGACTGAGCTGCAGAGCAGGCACGAAGGAGAGCCAGCGAGCGAGCAAGAGAGAGCAGAGGGAGCCAGCGAGAGAGAGAGGGAGGGAGAGGGAGAGGGAGAGAGGGGAGGGGTGGGGGCGAGAGGTAAATAGTCTTAAATCGGAAGGGAGCTGCTTCTCTGCGGTCTTGACAAGAGCTGCCTGGGCTCCGTAATAACGGGGTGACCTTTTCTCGGGCTGCGTGCTGTCTGGCCGGGAAGGGATTGCATTTCGCAGCTGAGAGCCCCGGCTGCCTCCAGCCCGGCTCCCTGCGCGCCGCTGCCGCTGCCGGGGTAAGTTGTCTGGAGCCAGGACGGAGGAGAGAGAGAGAGAGGAGAGAGAGGAGACAGCCTCAGCCTCGGACGGCAGCTGCCTCAAAAGGAGGACACCTGTGGCTCAGATGCGATCAACACCCTTCCCCGGCGGATCCTGGAGGACCTCATTATTTTAAACTTAAAAAAAAAATAGATTCCCTCCTCCCCCCTCTCTCTCCTTTTTTTTTTTTTTTTTTTTTTCCAAACAATGCTTCTTTTTGACCTTTCCCAAGGAGAAGCGCTACAAAGCAGCCACTGTGCTTTCTGAACCGCCTCCCCCTGCATCGCTTAATTGAGAAGGTAAGTGCGGCCGCTGCTGTGTCCACACGGGCGGCGGCGGCGGCGGCTTGTTTGCGGGGTGAGTGTGTGTGTGTGTGTGTGTGTGTGTGTGTGTGTGTGTGTGTGCGTGCGTGTGCCTGCGGGTGCGCGTGCGTGTGCGGATGTGGGTATTTTTTTCTTCTTCTTTTCTCTCTCTCCTTCCCCGAGCCTCCTAATGAGGCATAAACTGGAGCTGCAGCCTGGCGGCTCCCGCAACTGCAACTTTTCTGCTCGGGCTTGCAGCTCTGCCGAGGCGGTTTTGCTTAACCCGTACGAGGCTTCATTATTTTTATGATGAGACGGGAGAGGCAGGCGCGGAAGAGGCGGATGCAGAGGAGGGAGAGGGGCTGCGGCGCGGAGAGTCTCGAGTCCCACTCGAGTGGATCACAGTCAAAGTTCACTGCCGAACCGCAGCCTGCCCAGCCCCGGGCTCCCGGGGACACAGGGGCAGGGGGGTTGGCATGAGGACCCCTTCGCTCCGGTCCAGGCCCGTTAGGCGAGGGATGGGGTCCCAGACGGGGTTCGGGAGCCCTCTTCTCTGGACTTGCTGGAATTCATGAACCCCCACCCCTCCCCGCAAAGAGTTGAAATAACAGCCTTTGGGCTCACGCTGACCCCTCTCCCTCTCCCCACTCTGCCTTAACACTGCGTGGTTCCGACGAGGGGACAAAGTGGCTATTCGGGCAGGAGGGGGTGGTCCGGGAGAAGTGAGAGAGAGACCCTGGACTCAGGTGCCTGTGTCCTCCTAGGGCCAGATTCAAACCGCTGCAGCACATTTTTTTTTGGGGGGGGGTGGTGGTAGAAGGCGAGGGTGGGGGCACTTCCCAGATAGCTGTTATGAAATGCAACTCGGATTTACGATCTTTTTTCATATTGAACATGCTATGCTATGCTCACGCTGCATGTGACAGTTTAATCAAATCCATTTGTTACCGCGGAGCTGCAAGGGGCCGCTGGGATTTGGGGATGACGGGCGGGCAGCGTGCGGGAAGCATGTGGCTTTGTCACTCGCCGTCCCTCCATCCCTCCGCACCCGCCTGCCCATCCCTCCGCACCCGCCTGCCGCCCCGCGAGGGGCTCGTCCCTTCCCCCACCCCCGCCGCGCAGCCCGGCTCCCAAAGTGGCCGCACAATAGCCGGTCCTCCCAGCGGTGCGGGCTGCTCCCGGAGTCCACCCTCCAGCTCACTCAGGAGACCCTCTCTTTGGGCTTCGGAGCTCCCATGCGAAGCCTCCGCAACTCGGACACGCCTAGAGCAACTCATGCAGAAAAAGGAGAAAAGTTTTGGTAAGGTTGCCTACCACCACGGATGCGCTCTGCCGGCGCTCGCTCTGCGCTCTTGGCTGGCTCCAAGCCTCCCTGCCCTTCCGCTGCTGTGTGTGTGTGTGTGTGTGTCTAAAAGATCCAAAATATTATTGTTGTAACTGCTTTTGAAAGACGGCTGCTTAAACCAATTAATCTGGCGGGGAGAGGGGGGGGGCGGTTGTTGCAACAAATACTGCTACATTCTTTGCACATGGTCCCCGTGTGGGTGCAGACACCACCACAAAAGGCCGGAGCAGAACTCCGCAAAGGGATTCTTTGTTAGAGTGTGTGTGTGTGTGTGTGTGTGTGTGTGTGTGTGTGTGTATGTTTCTTTTTTTTATTTATTTTTTTTATTTTGCATGTGAGCTGCATCAAAATTGAACTCAGTCTTGCAAATCTCTTGTTGGCCTTTGCCAAGCACTAGCACTTTGCTGCCATGGTAACTGTAATTAAACTGATAAGAGTGGAAAAATGTCAGTATCTCTGAGCCTTGCAGCTGCATTGGAGAAAAAGGGAATCAAATTGGTTCCCAGCTCCATTGCTCAAAAAGGGGAGGGGTGGTGGAGAGACGGGGAGAGGGGGGTGTGGGTTGCCAGTGGAAGGGGCAGAACAGAGTTAAGCAGCTCCAGTGCCTGAGATCTGGGGACATCTATTTGCATTGTTGTCCCTTAGGGGGCTGCAGCCTGTAGGGATGCTCTGGGCCAGTGAACAGAGAGAAACAAGCTTTTAGGCCCAATCTGGTCCTCCAGAGTCGGGACTGGGGGCTGGGAGAGGAGGAAGATGGGCAGGAGAAGAGACAATCTTTTGTTTGGTACCTCTTGGCAATCGAATGGCTGTGTTGGCCAAATTCTTTTAATCTGTGTCACTGCTCCCAGCTGCAGAACCCGCATTCCCGTTTTAGCATCTTCCCGAGGCACCTCATCTCTGCCAACCCCCTTTATGTATTCCCTCTCCCAATTCCTTTTCCCAAATTGTTCCCTGTGAATCTTCTGATGGGGACAAAATGTTTCCCATTCAGCATGTGTAGTTAGTCCAAAAATATAAAAGACGGTGCCTAAGTGCTGCAAATCTTTTCTTATGATTATTTTTTTTTTCTCTCTAAACCCCTGTGTGTTGTGGAGTTGTGGTTACTTTGTTGTGTTAACTACTGAAGCTGAGACTGCTCGGATGAATGGCACAGAACAAGGGAACATAATGGAGGCAATCAACCGTTAGGCCGCCTCACAATGCAATCCGGGCAATTAAAAGCTCACCAGAGTTTAAATGAAATGGTTCTACTTATTTCTGCACACCACACTGCACAGGCTATTATTTATGTCTTTAAAAAAAAAAGAAATTATGATTTCCCTTAAACTGTCAAATAACTCAGAATGGCAGGGTCTCAGAGGCAATAAGAATTTCCCTCAGAACAATTTCCATGCCAATCTTAAACTAGTTAGGAGCCCTGATGTGCTCAGAGCAACTTGGGCAGTGTTTCTCAGCCCCAGACACGTAACTCTACCCAGACCTGCGCTCTGGCTAGCGAGGGGCAGGTTGCTGACTGCCTGGTGCCTTTTTAGGTTCCTGGCAAAGTGGCGACTGCTAAATGGTTCTCTTTCTGCAGCTGGTGAAGTTGCATGGTATTGAAAAGATTTCCCTTTCCAGAGAAAGGTGAGGATGGTCTCTCCAAGAAGGCTCCGGGACGGATGTAAAATATCAAACTCCTTTTCCGCCCCAAGGCCAAACAGAATGCAAGAGTTTCAAATATTAATTGGCCTCTGAGTGCTAAATTAAAATGTCAGCACAACAAAAACATTTTGTGGAGACAAGCAGGGCGGCGTTGCCTGTGCCAAATGTTGGTATTCTCTGTCTTGGTGGCAAAGCATTTTGAATAAAGAGAGCTGACCTTCCAGGGTGGATGGTAGTAACACACAACTCAGAAATACAGCTCAGCTACCACTAAGAAGGATTTTTTTTTTTTTTTTTACAAAATAAATGTAGCTTTGTGACATAAAAAAAAAAAAATAATTGCCTTAAACTGGATAATGAGAATAGCCACTCATAATCTATCTCTAGATGTTTTCCGTAATGAAATCCAGAGTATCACTTAGTAAATCAAAATTTCTCCCTCCCCTTAGGTGCATGATTAAGAGGCAGTAGGGTGAGATCTGTACTATAATTAATGGGATTGAATCCTTGTGGAACCTTGCTAGAAGACAGTAACTCGTTCTGATCAAAGAAACTTCATTTGTTAGAAGTTCTAGAGAGTGAGCTATCAAGGGTTATGATTAATCTACACTAGCCCCTCAGCTCCTTCAAAGAAAAGGGGCAGAAAGCAGGCTATAGGAATACCACCTGCTCTTCTGTTCAAAGCCAGCTGCTGGTTTGCAGCTCCGGAGACCACGGCTACGCCTATCACGCAGAAAGAACAGCCACGCTGCTTTCTTCCGAGCCATTGCCTGCTCCAGTCCTCTCACCAGAGAAGTTATTTTCTAATGGAAGTTCAACGTCCTAACAGTATCATGTGCAGCTCATGTCGTATTTGTAGCCAGGAAAGTCATCCATCTGCGTGGAGACTGTGCCCCGATGTTTCTTATTGGTGTGATTAAAGAAAAAACAAAACAAAACAAAACACAGTGAAGGTAATAGAGGTGAAGTCTTCATCGCAAGGCATCAGAGGGAACGGAGGAAGGTTTCACTCTTTTGGAGGAAGGAAGCACACAGGAAATGTTCAAGGCCAGAGCTTGGCATTTCTTTTCTTGACACTGTTTCAAAAGTGCATGCACATTGGGTGTTTTGTACCTTTCTGTGTCCAAGTTTAGAACTTTCTGCCTAGGAGAGGAAGCTGGATAGAGCGATGGCATTGCTAGACTGTGGGAAGGCCACCCAGTAGAGTGTTTAACTGTTGTTCAGCTTTGAGCCAGGACCTTACCCTCTCTCAGGCCTCCGTATCCTAGTTTGTAAAATGAGGGACTTTGGAATCGGTGGATGCCTGTGAGGCTTGAAGTGGAATTGTTTAATAAATACGAAGCTGTGAATAGTCGGTCCAGGGTTGTTGTTTTTAAAGCTGGGTGTTAGGAAAGAAGAAACTCAGGCGAATATTTTTTTTCAAATTTTGGCCACGTTGTAAGACCCAGCTAGACTCCTTGTTTATGATGGAAATACATTTTGAAAATATAGAAATGTCCCTATGTCTAGGATAGCATTATGTAATATATGCACTGTACATATTACATTTATCTATGTATGTGTAATTATATATATGTGTGTGTGTGTGTGTGTGTGTATTATGAATATTCAGACTTTGCCTTCTGTTGTTTTCTTCTTCTATAAATAAGTGCATGCAAATGGTAATAAATTACGTAATCCTATACTTCAGTTTTATATAAGAGTATCTGGTTGTATATAGTTAGGTAACCTGCCATTAATACAGGCACCAAATGATGCTTGAGAGTATACTTTCTTTTTTTTTTTTTAATTTTAACATAATGAATACTTTGAAATACCAATGGCACAGAGGGAAGCATTTGGATGTAAACAGGTAATATAGGATTGGTGAACTTTTGGGGTGATTGTATCATGTACTTAACTACAAGCATCTTTCCTGCATCCAGAATATAGTTTGATTTTAGGACAGTCCTAAACAAGGAGAGTCTCACACTCCTTACCGGAGGCACTCTGAAATAGGTACCTTGTTTGAGGTCTTCCAATGTCCTTTGGCTCTGTCTGGTCGTCCCAGCTCCCTCTTTGGTTTCTGTCTCCTTTTAGGTATACAAATGCTCTCAGTCCAGCCAGACACCAAGCCGAAAGGTTGTGCTGGCTGCAACCGAAAGATCAAGGACCGCTACCTTCTGAAGGCCCTGGACAAGTACTGGCATGAGGACTGCCTGAAGTGCGCCTGCTGCGACTGCCGGTTGGGAGAAGTGGGCTCCACCCTGTACACGAAGGCCAATCTCATCCTCTGCCGCAGAGACTATCTGAGGTAGGACTTGCCCTTGCCCACCAGCGACGCCTGGATTCCTTTTAACGTCCTTCTGCCAGCGTGTGCTTCGGTGTGTTTCCCCTCCTTCGTACCAGCCTCTAGTCCTGAGAGATGTTAACCTGTCAGCCTTCAGAATGTTGCCAGGTGCCTATTGAAGCAAATTATTGCTTAAACAGTGGCCAACAAAACACGCTATCGGAAGGGTTTCGATTTGGCTGGCCTGGTTGCTCCTATATTGTCATGTTCATGTCAAGGACGTATTCGGTAGAAATCAGCATATGCTTTTTGTTGTTGTTTATTAGACTGTCAGTGACAAGGTGGGCCAAGCGGAACACAAAACATGCAGCTCTCTTTCTGTTTCAGAATTGTCAGAGGAAAATGTGTTTGAAATTCTCAGCTGGTATTTATTGGGATATTGATTAGCCAATTTGGAAAACTTTCCCAAAGTGTGAATACATCTTTCCCCCGATTCCATGAGGCCAGCACAAGAGATCACTGGGCGTGAACAGCCTCAGACTGGCCAGTGGCTGCATGGAAATTAGCAAAGTAACCACTGCCACCCTTACGGGGAAATGACAGCCACTGTCCTCACTGAAAACATCTGGACAGTTTCAGGATCCGACAGATGTTCTTGCTTAGGAAGCCATGGCGCTGACTAAACTTGTTTCCCAGCAGTTAGTGCTCAACACATGGACTTCTATTTAAAGAGAGATTCTTTCGCTTCCCAGGGACCTCGGTGACTTGGTTCGGCTGCCCATTACTTATATTAATAAAGGAGGATCAATCAAATTAGAGAAATGATATATGGCATCCTTTGGGTTTTCATATTTGATATGATCAGTCATGTTCCTAGTCTAACGTTAAGAGACTTATTTTTAATTGTTCCCCTTTATGACACAAATTTATCAATCGGTGGTGACTCCTTAGCCATCTTAGTTATTTGGAGAGGCGCTTTCTAGGAAATTTAGTGCTTCTTGCTGTAGAATTCAGTTATTTTTCAGTCCGATTTAATCTTTGGTATATAAAAAATTACTATTTGTTGAATAATAGTTACAAGAGGGTGAATGCGGTGCTGTTTTTGACATTCTAGTCTTTCCCTTCTTAGGACTGCCTCATCTGACAGCCTCCAGAGTCCAGACTATGACCACTTGTTACTCCTTCTCTGTGTTATCTTACTTAAAATACATGCAAGGTGCCAACAGTGGGAAGTGACTCTTTTTTTAAAATATGTTTTTATTGATTTCAGAGAGGAAGGAAGAGGGAGAGAGAGAGAGAAACATCCATGATGAGAGAGAATCATGGATCCTCTGTCTCATGCAAGTCCCCTACTGGGAATTGAGCCCACAGCCTGGGCATGTGCCCTTGACCGGAATCGAACCTGAGACCCTCCAGTTCGCAGGCCAATGCTCTATCCTCTATCTGCGGAGCCAAGCCAGCTAGGGTGGGAAGTAACTATACCAGGGTTTCCTTCATTGTGGTGGGACTACTAACCAGAATCAACTTACTGCATGAATTCTCTGCAGTCGTTGAACTTTTCTTTTTGAAATAAAAATTTGCCCTCCACTCATTGTGAATTAGAACCTTGTTTCTACCTAGAGCATTTATTTTGTTTTTAATGACTTAACATTGCTTCCTAGTTTCGTTTTATCATTACTAACCAATACGTCATGAGTTTTTTAATCTTTTTGACTTTTACTTTTGTTTATAACTGAAGTGTCTCCAGTGGCAACAATTACAAAACATGTAGTTTTATAGAGTCTGGCAAGATTAAGGTGTCCTAATATGTAGTAAAGACAGAATTAAGTTAAATTTAAAGAAAATCTTTGAAAATACCTAGAATTTTTAAGTCAAAAATATAAATTTGCCAGTGAAATCTTTGAGTCTTTAGTGAAGCCATTTTGCAGTTGTCCATATAATAGCGAGGAAGTAACCTTGGACTTATTCATCTTTATGGTAATAAAATATGTTCAATTGCTTTGATATCTCAAGTACGTGTTTTGTTGAAGAAAATTTTCAGATGAGTTCGTATTGTTGCTCTTTGTAATATAATGTTTAGTTAATTTCTGATAGGCTTAAACTTTTAATGCTTGTTAACTTATTTTTAGACATTCATACTCTCTCAGATATAAAACCTGGTCCTGATTGCCAATATATTCATTTCTCAGAGTACAATTTCCTCTTAAATTGGTCATTACCACATTAATGGCTAGTTGTTATGTTAACAGCCCAAAGGTTGTTAATATTTCAAACTAAATTGTTAACAGCAAGCTTATCCCTTATTTAAACTGAAGGTTTGTTTTATATAACGTGACTTCTTTGGCAGCTAGTAATTCATCAACACTTGAAAATTGTAGAAGTAAAATCAGAAATTGGTATGTGAGTAAAAACACTGCGTTATGTATTATAGATTATGCCACAGATGTGGTATTTAGTTTTATGTGGAAAGCACGTAGCTCAGTGATATTGTGTGGATGTTCAATGTCTCTGGCACATTAAAATGGTCTGATTCCGTATGTGAGATGGGCAAATACAATCAAGCTAATATTATTTACAAATTAATTTCTTTGAATGTGTATAAATAGTCATCCAAAATGTTCGTTGAATGCCTGCTGTGTGAAAGGCATGCTTTTAGGTAATAGATGAAATAACGAACTAAAAAAGGGAGACATACCTAAAATTGTTACTATCTAATCATTTAACAATTATACAAAATCTGCAATATGACCAGTGAACAAGTAGCATTCTGTGGCTATTTCCCTTCTGGTTCTGCATATTTCCTATCTGAATTTTCCATAACCAGTGCTTAACCATTTAAATCCTATTAAAATGGCTCAGTTTTGCTTTTGGTCTTTGGATATTACATAATTTTTTTGAAGCATCAAACAGGCCATAAAAAAAACTTACAGGTCTGTATTTCTCTGTCTCAGTCACTGGGCATCTAAATAAGAACATTATTTTAAAAAATGGTTACCTGCACTAATATTTGTTATAGGCATTATCCTGGTCTAAAGAATTTTTTTCCATATCTATAAAAGAGTGACCTATTTTTGACAATTGTATTTAACTTCCTAATAACTTCTTTGAAAAAAAAACACACACAACCTAAACAAAAATTTTTTAATTCTGAACAATTATTCCTGAAGTTCTAATGTTTTATTTTGCATTGCTTGGAGCAATGATAGTGATGACCTGTTTTTACAAGTTCTTTAAGTAATGAATACACAAATTTAAATCACAAGGTATTTTCTTATGAGTTATCAAAACTATGATTGTGATAAATTTGATTCCTCTCAGATATTTTTTCTCCTTGTGGCACAATTAATGTATTTAAGAAAAAGAAAATATCTTACAGTTTTATGTGCTGAGTTTCGAATCTGAATAGTTCACTTTCCATAACAGGGCTGGTAGAGTGTATTTTATTCTTCGTTAGAATAGTAAATGCATGAATTTGATTAAAGAATTTGACAGTTTGTAGGATTGTCCTCTGCTTTCATTCAT
The DNA here is from genome assembly GCF_964339955.1 of Pipistrellus hanaki. NCBI lineage: Eukaryota > Metazoa > Chordata > Mammalia > Chiroptera > Vespertilionidae > Pipistrellus > Pipistrellus hanaki. Next base: position 163,792,312 of record NC_140505.1, read on the forward strand.
TACCTAACGGAACAGAAGGATTGACATTCAAAAACTTCCTCTATTAACACTCTCTCTGACTTAAACTATGAAGTCAATCTGTCCATCAATCTTTATATGTCAAGATGTAGAAAGGTATCTGTTAAAAATATATCCAATACATTTAGAATTTTATATTATGAAGAGATGAACTTAGGACTATTTAGCATGGAAGCATCTTTGTACTTTGAAATAGAGCTTAAAATTAATAGATTGCCTAAAGTAGACTAACAATTACAGTATGTATGAAAATTAGCAAAGATTTAGTAATGTTATTTATAGGACTCTAATCATTGCCACACTATCATCTTTATTTCAGTTTGGAAAATGTGAATGAAATAGTTAATGTATAACCAGAGTTTTAGAATTAAGGTTTTGTGGCAAGTGACATGAAGTCAGAACCAGGAGAAATAGCAAAATATTTTTCAACTTGGAGGCAGTAAAGGATATCAGAATCTACAATTCAAGTTTTGGAGTAATTTCTGGTGTGTTTTTGCTTAAGCTTAAAACTTCTTACTTGTGGTATATTTTAAGCATTAAGTCCATATAGCCTATATCTTGTACCTCTATGAAAAGTGTCTTACCAGAGAATATATTCAAAACTCTTTGCTGTGCTATATGCCATAGAAACTACTGACAGCTCTTCCCATATGAGAAGCTGAAAATGTCTTATATAAATTTGAATGCAATTTTCTACTTTTATATGTGGGGATGATTTCTTTAAAACGAAACTACTACTGAGAAAGAGTGATGCTTCTTGCTCCATCAGAGTTGCCAATTAACAAAAAAACGGTTCCAAGTTGCTGTGCTTACTACAAATTAATGCCTTGATATAACGATAGAGCAACTTTAAAATAGAACATGAAAAGCAATGGCCGCATAAAACATTAATCTAGCTATCGCTTTATTTCACACAGATCAACCCTGGTGCCTCTAAATTTTTACATAAGGTTCGATTAGTATTAGTACGTAATTAAGGCTTTAAAAGAAAATATTAATATGTTATTAATATTATTTTATATGACAAGTTACTTCACAATTTTTAAATGTTGAATAAAGCGTTCTCTCCTTTTTTGCTTCATTGTTGTGTTTTTTAATAGTAGGCAGTTGAAAATATCTTCCTCGGAAAGCAGTGAATTATTGTTATTTGAAAAATAACTTTTATTTTAAATTCTGAAACTTTAAGCTTTTATATGGAGTAAAACTTCTCCCAAATAACCTTTTTCTTCTCTATAAGCTTCATTGAAGGTTTTCTAACACTTTATTATAGTCATAACTTTTACCATATTTAAATGTCTAAGCTAATCTTAGTATTATGAAATATTTTGACATATGAGAATGTATCAGATTCTATGGTCTGTTAAATAAAACACTGTTATATTCCTTGCAAATTATCTTTATTTATAGCTTTATAAAAAGTTGAAATTTTAAGTCCATTTTTCTGTTTATTATCATAAAACGTTATTAAATTTAATTTTTAAACAATTTAACTCTATACCATTCATGGACTATTACAAATCAGGAGTGACAATTTTGTTTTGTAAAATACTTTTGGAAGGAGCCCTCTCTTTTGAAAAAAAATTGGTGGATTCTCAGACTTTCTCAGTGTCAACTGCTTTTCAATAAACTTTTAAGAAATATTTCATCTGCACAGAGAATTTATTATTTCTAAATTTGTATCCAATAACATTCTGTCTTTAAAACCATGAGTCATCCATTTTCAGCGAGTGATTATTTAATCTAGTTCTTTTAGTTTTGTGGCTTTTTGCTTGACAGACTTTAGATATTTTCACTAACAAAGCCACCCCCTCCCCAGACAAGACTATTAAAAATACAAAAATACTCCACACTATTTCTATATCTTTACCGTTTTTTATCTTTTTATAAAGCATGGAATACTTCAGTCAGGATAGTTTTTACACACAAGATGGATAAGTTAGACATACCTGACTTAGCAGAAAAATATTCTGTTTCTACAAGTATACTTAGGATTAAATGCATCTGGAAGACCTACATTTGAGAATTGCTAAAATTGCTTATTTTGCACTTTATAAATACATAGAACTCTGGAAAAGAATATCTATTTTTGGTTGCTCTTAGAGTATATCAAAGTAAGCCAGCACTTCATTTATAAATTCACCATTAACTTCCATTAAGTGACTAATAATAAATTTTAATGCTGTGTTTTGACCGCATACACGTAATTTATTAAGGAACTTCATTTTTAAAATATGCTGAAAGGAGTAATTTTGGAAATGGTTTTGATGAATCCATGCCTTGTAGAAATGTATTATGTTAGTTCAGTTTTCTGCCTCACATAAAAGTTATATAGCCTAAAAGAAGAACTGAGCCAACCTAAATGACTATTATGTTTTCCTTCATTACACTGTGAGGCACTGAAATCCTATTTTGGTGTTTGGCTTGAAAATATTTTCCATCTCCTACGAGAATGTCTCCTATTATTCAAAGTCATTACCCGCAACCTCGTTCTATCTTTAGAAAAGATTACCTAACATTTCTCACGTTTATCAATAAATGTTGAAATATGTGAATTGTAAATGTAGGACAAGATCTTGAAAACAAGGGAAATAAAAGTAAAACAGCATTGCTGTATTCAACTGACCAGATATATTTTAAAACAGCATTGACAGCAGCCATGTCTTTTTTTAAACACTTTTTTCTTTTGTTTTGATTTTCTAAATTGGTTTGAATAAGTGATATGTGTAATCTCCCAATGTTATGCATTTAAAGTGTTGTAGGTGTATATGTGCAAGCTGTGATACAGATATTAGAATCTATGTGACCTTAGAATGAATATTAACTTTTGTCATAATTGACTTTTATCAGATAACTATAGTTTGTAGGCCTTGAAGCTTGTAAAATCCAGATATTTGGTGCCAGCTAATTTCTTAGTACTCTAAATATAACACTGACTTGTTTTTACAGGGTGCTCACCTGTCCCAGAGGCAGACAAGTTTTATGATACTACAGTATGCCTAAATTTAATCCCCTGTGGTATTTATCACCCCATTCTGTTTTTCTCAGCTTCTGTGGAGTTTGTTCTTGTCTGCTCTGTTTTTCTTTTTATCATCGTTACATAACTTTGTTTCATGATTATCCACAAATTTCTCTTTTCAGGGTATTTATAAGAAATATAATTTGGCAGTTAGATTTTCATTTCTTACTTTAAAACAATTTTTTGGCCTATTAAAGTTTCCTGGCCCCTTATCATTGATATTTATGGATAACTTTCCTCTAAAGGATTTAAAACCCAAGCCTACTCCTTTATTGTATTCATCAAACATATGTTTTATATTAACAGACTACACACACCAGTCACCTGTGTGTTCACTATGCCATTTTTACTTTTTGCCTTGTGTTACCAAAACTTCCTGATGGGCCTTTCTCTCCTCAACAATATTATTTTGGAGTTATGTGAAGATTCTAAGTCTTTTGCTGAATTCTTTTCTTCCATCATGTTAGTTTTGGGTAAATGCAAAAAGCTCTAGCTGTGGACTTCACTGGTTTCAAGAAAAATTACTCTTGAGATAAATAATAGTCAGATTTCTGATTTGAAATTGGGAAATTAACATTAAGTTGAATATATTAAGTTAGACTCTAACCAGCATGTGTTGTTATGATTCAATTTAATATTAAAAACTCTCCAACTGTGCTACTGGGAAAATAAAAGACTCTTAGGAATTCAAAGATTATTTGCAGAGGAGTATACCAAAGCCATATTTAAGTAAAATTGTTATTCCTAATGCAGTAACGCATCGTCTACATTAAATCCATCCTATTAATAAAAGCAGAAAAACCATTTTCATAAACAAAAATATCACATATGACAAGGACTAGTAAGGAGGCAGGGAACTTCGTAAAGTGTGCTAATGCCAACATTTAATAGTAATCTTATTATCACGGAACAAAAATAAATTCCCATCTCATTTATGCCATCAGATCCCAACAGGCAACTTCAAAGGAAAATAACAACTTTTTGACTTTGCTAGTTGATTCTGATTTTCTAAAACTTTTAGAACAATACCATTTCTCTTAATAGCAATTCTAACAGAGATACATACGGTTTTTTGAAATTATTTTATTCTTTTTCTCGTTTTTGAAAGATTTTGAAACCCCTTAAGTAATATGTCCTTTGATAGATTGCTTCCAATTCCCCCAAAACAGCAGAGTCAAAACTGTCACACTTTAAAATACCCGATGGCATCGAGCCTGGTGATTATTTTGTGTTTATCAACTGCTCAATAAAAATATATTCTGACCAACAGCTCATGTTAGACTGCATAAGATGAGTGACCAGTACTTGTTCCTTTGCTTGGGTGGTTGGGGGAAGCAAGGGGAGAGGTGAATGGAAAAAGCAAGCATAACTTCTAACACTATGAGTATTAGTTTCAATGGGCAGGTTGATTTGTATTTTCCAGGTGAGAAATTCCACAGTTCTATGAACGTAATTGTAAAGCCTGTAAGTATTGCATGTAAATAGTCACTGAGGGATGGGCCATTTGTGTTTTGGATGATATAAAAAAAAAATTATAACTTATTGAATTGCCTTGAAATTCATAAACTAGTATTTTCTGTGACCATTTATTAGGGAAAAATGAGAAATGTTCTGAGCTATAAGAATCCCTTCCTTCCCCAGCATGTCCTTGATGAGGGGGTATTCTTGGTGTTGGTATTTATGACCACACGATTAGCTATCTCTCTAACAGTTTAGAAATGAAACCATTTAGTCATTTAACAAATACTTGAATGCCAGTGCTTTATTCCTATGAATAATGAATGTAGAATATTATATTTCTAATTGATTTTATATAATATATACATATGAAATTATTAACATTTTACATGTAAAGAATTAAGGAGTCAGTCTGGGAAATCTGGGAAGAATTTAAAGACAAGTTATTTGACCTATTTTCTACAGCTGATGTAGTCACAATTGCTTTGAAATAACTAGGAAACAAATAAATAAGAGCTTTAGTCTGATTATGTCCTATGGAACTAATTTAGAAAATGAGAAAAGGGTTATATTCAAGAGATAGTAGAAAAAAATTAAGAATGGAGATCCTAAGTAATAAGTAAAACTTAAGCTCTGTAAAATTCCTTTTTGTAAGCCAATAGTCCTATTATAAAGGCTGAACTTCAAGCTTTATAGTTATATTTTAGATACAGAGTAAGATAGAGTGAGCTCTGTAACTTTCAAACTGTTTGCATTGTTTCGTCTCTTATCACAGATATTGCTAAACTGCCAACAGCGGCACAATTAACATCCCTTGCAAAATGCTTAGCATTCTTGGGCCCCATTTTCCCATTCAAAAAATATTATTCTATATACTCTAAGCGACAAGAATCCCTTCCTTGCACAGAGCGTCCTTGATGAGTGAGTACTGTTTGCTGTTTATATTTATGATCACATGTTTTGCTATCTCTGTAACAGTTTTAAAATGGAACCATTTAGTCAGCTAGCAAAGCCCTGGATACTGCACTGAATAAAACACAGAAATACATCCTCCCCATTAGAGCTTATATTCTAGTTAAGGGAAGCAGATTATCAACAAAATAATTACTGAGTACATTAGGAGATGATAAACACTACAGGAAAAATAGAGCAGTATAAGAGGTTTGCAGAATTTGTACTGACGTGTGTGTGTGTGTGTTTGTATCTGCATGGGTGTGTGTGTGTGTGTGTGTGTGTGTGTGTGTGTGTGTGTGTAAGAGAGAGAGGAGAGAGAGAGAGAGAGAGAGAGAGAGAGAGAGAGAGAGAGAAAGGGAAAAGGAGAGAGAGAAAGAGGGGGAGAGAGAGGGAAAGGCAGGAATGTAAAGAGAAGAATTTGAAAACTAAATAGGGTACACAGGGACAGCCTTGTTGAGGTGGTAGCTTGAACAAAGACCTGAAGGAGCTAGCCCTGAGGTTGTCTAGGAAGGACCATCTGGGCACAGGGAACAGCCAGTACAAAGGCCTGGGATAGGAGCTTGTCTGATGTGTTTGAGGAACATCAAGAATGCTAACGTGGTTCGAGTGGGTGAGAGCAGCCACTGTGTGTTCCTATGGTATCCCCCTGTTACTTTTACTGGCTAGAATGTCCCTAAACTTTTCTAAATGTCCTGTAAGGACATGGTAATACAGTCGGCCCTTCATATCTGCTGATTTTGCATCTGTAGCTTTAACCAGTTAAGGATTAAGAGCAGTAATTTCAGTCCATGGTGGTTGGGAATTTGTGGATGCAAAGGCCTACTGTTTGCGTTGTTCAATGTCATTTTAAGAGACTTGAGCATCTGTGAATTTTGGTATCCACCGGGGTCCCAGAACCAACTTTTTGGGGGATATTAGGAATGACTACTTCCATTTGAGAACGTCGTGAAGTTTATTCAATTAGCTATTATGAACTGAATTTCCTTTGGGGTTACAGAACTCATGCAAAATTGAATGGAATTATTTTTCATTTATTATCCACTGGTAGTGTTTTCTTAATGCCTTTTTATTTGGCCCCATGAACCCTCCTTGGTTTATAGTGATACACCTCAGGATTTGATCATTTGGCTGACTGTTGCTAATTCATAGTTGATCATACAGTTGTATGTTTGAGTTTAGGTAGACACACATACCTACACATGAGTTTACATCTACATGCCTCTGCTCAAACAGATAAAGGACTATTTTTACATACAATATTTCAATGTGAAATACAAAGGAATGCCCATAGTTTGAGCTAAGGCTGCCAATACATCATGAATCAGAGTAGTAGTTAGACCAAAGATTTCCTTAAACTCTATCCTGATCACAATGTAATTGATATTTTTAGAATATTTAGGTAATAAAAATATTTATTTATTTTATAAAGTTGACAATTTTCTACTCTTGATGTGGAAATATCAGTTATTCGAGGTCTGAAGGATGCATTTTTCCATTATTTTTTAAGTCAAGCTGAGTTTTATTTAAATTATTTTCTAGTACAAAACATTTAAAATATTTGCTTTATCACAAATGTTCCCAAATCCAGCATTTAGTGAGGAAATAAATGCATCAAAGACATACTGCTGTTTCAAACTATTTAATCGCGTCCTTGATGAGATGAGACAAATGTTACTTACATAAGTGTTCTCTTTATCCTTCTGTTTCTCACCCCTAACCTAACCCTAGCTCACTAATTTTAGTTTCACATCAAGAAGTGGGAAGCGTTAATCTTCAGAACTAAAAGATGAACATGCCGTCCTGCTTTTAAGAGTGGCATTTGTATGTACAAACTGTCCTTACTTTTAAAAATGAAAAAGGTTAAATAAAACTTTAAATACAAATTAAAGTACTTGAGCCTGTATTTATAAAATGGGCTGAGACATATCACGGGTGTAGGCAGAGTTGCTGGGGTAATGTGCCTTGAGCCTTTGGGAGGCAGCCTCCTATGAATGGGTGAGCATTCCACATGATGGCCATCTAGACACCATTCACAAGAAAGTGGGAAACATACTTTTTCCGAAATCCAGGAGGTGGTGGCTACGTGGCTTTTCCCATCTTAATTCCTGCGGTCACCCTGCACATCTAGGTGTTTCTGTTACCTTTTCCAGCAGCTCTCCTATGCCTACAGGCAGACAGGGCATCTGCTGTAACTGCCTTCTTGTCCTGGTTGAGTTGAAGACCTCTATTCCTAACCATTGTGTGATGCTCACCTTCCAAAGCAGTTCAATTTAATCTTGATTTTAAGGAAGTGTTGCTTGACCTTGAGCTGATCGTTTGCTTCGTTTTTTTTTAAACAATCTTGTCAATGGTAGTTATTAAACTAACCATTATATTTGGAACAGGGCTCACATGCTCCTTGGACTAAAACTGCTAAATGCTTTGTCTTCTCTATTAATTGGACTTCACTTACATTTTGAGGAGATTGAAAAATTTTCACAAATATATATATATATTTTTTATTTTCCTTTGAGGGTTTATTTGCTGAACCGTAAACGGAGACTTTCATTTACATCACAGCTCAGTTTTGTTTTGTTGTGTGTGTTTTTTTATGTGTGTGTGTTGTTGTTTTTTTTGCTGTGATCCTAAACCACAAGCTTATTCTATATTTATTTTAACACATACAGTGCATTTTTTATGATTTCACTGTGTGTTTCTCATTATTCCACCACACAGGTGTTAGCCTATTTCCACCAACTATCATTAATGGCTAATTAGCCAGAGATTACTAATATGATGCATTCATCTGCTGTTTTTTACCTTCTCTGAATATTCCTTTGTATAAAGGGAAAAAACAAAAAAACAAAAAAACAAACACAGTTACACCAGTTCTCCCAATCCAGGTGAGGTTAGATCTAATCTCTAGGTTTTACAGGTATGTAGAGTATCATAATGGTGAAGAGTCCAGAGTTAAAGTCTACCAATTCTGCTACATCTCAGCCATTTATTCCTAAGAGTCCCACAGCCTCTCTGAGCCTCAGTTTACTTGTCTGTAAATAGGAGTCATAGACCCACTCATAGAATTGTCAGGAGATGTCAGTGGAACACCCTAGTTACAGAATTGAACACACTGGCTAACGCTGCAACGCGAGCGTCTGTGTTGTGAATGAAGAATATCACTGAGTTATGAAAACAAGATAGTTTGAAAATTAAACATGAGGATAGAATGAAGCAGATTAAGATGAGGTTTAAGAGTGATAAATAATCAGGACTATGAAAGCCTACTACTATAATAATATCTGTACCAACTTCTCATCTACAAAGAAGATGGATGAAGTAATGCCTAAGTAGCATGCGTACCTGAAGTCATATAGGAAAAAAAAATATTTAACGGTGGAGATGATTGTGATCGGGAATGGTTATTAAGTTAAGGTTATAGTATTTTTACATACATTAAGGTTAATTTGAATCATTTGAGGAATTATTGAACATGCCATTTTTTTCCCCCAACTGAACCAGTATTTTTCCTGAAATATAGGCCCACACTCTCCACATTTCAGCATGTGTAAGTTCCATGGCCTTGTAAAGCATTATATTTAATGCCCCATAGGGTGGAATTACATGTAAAATTTCAGCTTGCTCAAGGTTTCCTTTATGGTGGTGATTTTTGTGTCTTTTTCCTTAGGTGACAAGGACAACTGAATGCCAGTATCTTTTATCTGATCGTTCTTTTTCACAGTGTTCTCCGAACATTTTGATTATATACCTTTATTCCTAAGAGTTAAGTATGCACCTTTAATTTAAATCTATATTTATCCATCACGAATATGTCATTGCGCATTTTTTTAAAATTAGAAAAAACAATGTTGAAAATACATAGAACTAGAAATGCGAGTCACTGTATAAGCATGCCTGGGGTGTGTGTACCCCCAATATGGGTAGTGCTATTATTTCTTAATAGCCTTCATACACTTACTTGGCAGTTATTTGGTTGCGATACTTGCGAATAAAACTGGGGGAAAGACCAATACTGGGAAAAAGAGTTGTAAAAGAGAGAAGTGATAGTTGTTTAAAAGAAAAGGCCTTTCTGGACACGGGCTAGTATGCCAGGCTCTAGTCATTTAATATAACATCAAGGTTTTCTTTCTGAAAAATGTGGCAATGCACCTGGACTCTTTCTAATGCTCTACCATAGCCACCGCCAATATTAATATGAGGTAGAGTCCTCCCTCCCCCCCACAGCCCCCTTGTCAGGACACTGTGAGATTTTAGACAGATAAATGCTAAAAGAGAAAGAACCCTATGTACCAAAGGCAGTGTTTACCGCATGTAATACATATCATTGTTTGTCTCCTGGAGTGAAAAATACTTGTGTCGTGCTGTTAAAATGCACTCCTGACAGACCAGTGCTTGCTATTATAGGGTCCATTGCTTAAAAAAATGATACACTGACAGAAATACAATTTAAGAAAATTTAACACCAAGGGCAGCCAACCATGTAGGCTACTATTAAGGGCCCAAAACTCAAGGCCAGGGGTTTATTTAAAAAAAGAGGCACAGTGTATTTGCTAGCGGTAGGCAAAGTAAAAAGAGGGGGGGGAAATCTAACTTGAATTCCTCGCTCTCTCGTCTGTAGAAAATTAATGAAAGCAACAGTTCAATAAGATTTTATTGCTGAGATGTTTAAGCGAAACATTTTAAGGACGCTTCGGAATTTTTAAACAGTTACTTACCATTTAGAAAGCTGTAACACTGCAGTGCGTCACCAATTGTTAGCGTCCACGTCTAGGCACAGCCAGTGATTTTTCTTAAAAGGTGTAGTCAGAGCTGGTTAATCTGAACCACTTTGTTCATTTCATTTTTGCATGTGTAACTTATAAATATATTTGAGATTGACAGGTCAGCAGCACCCTCAATTACTGCAATTTAAAATGTAAGCTATTGTCCAAGTACTTTTATGGGCCTGGTTCGGTAGTTAAATGCATTGGGTTTGTAACAAGGCCTTTTGAGAAGGAAAATAACCAAATGGGAGATGAGATGAGATATATTGGATTTCAGGAGAGTACAGCATGTTCTAATGAATAAACTGCTATTGAATGATGATAAAGCATGTGTTTTTTAAGCTATCACATGGCTCTATTATTAGGAGAGAAAATTCCATGAATTTAGATGAGATGTATTATCTAATTTTACCATTTTACAAACAAATCTGCCACCCAATAATATTTGATACCAACTGTGTATGGATTACATGTTCCTTTGGGAGAAAGGTTACAAAAGTAATACAATAAATAATCTGGGCTTCAAGGAGCTTAACTCGGGTATCAGAGAAATAGAAAAATAAAAGTCTGCTATGGAGAATCAAAAGATTGTATCTTGCATTTTCTACCCACATGGTATAGTCTTATATCCATACCCCAGGATGAGCCTTGGGAGGCATTTGGTACAGCCAAGAAAGGATGTCCAAAGATGAAATACAGTGTCTTTGTAGATGTCTTCCAGGATTCAGTTGACCTGAATCTGACAATATTATGCAACAGATTTTTTTTTTTCTATGAACACGGAAGATAATGCATATTGTGAAATTGGTCCAGACACATTGTCCAGGGCCTCTGTGGCTCAGCTGTGTGTTGGACAGACCCAGAAATGTTTGCTGAGGAAGATGTCCTCAGCTCTCCTTGCCACATCCATGTGATGGCTCTCTACTGGTGCACATGTTTTAGTCGCATTACTAAATTCATATGTGTGTTTTCTCTTACCATGGTATCTCTTCAGTCTGTGTTCTTACCAGAGAGTACAACTTAAAATGCTGCTATTCAATGCTTATTCTTCAAAAGTTATCTAAAGGAACGAGCATTTATGGTGGGTTATGAAAACCTGGAAGTTATTTCTCCTGAGAGTTTTAAATTTATCTAGGAATAATTTCAGAGAGCTATGCACTTGACCTTGAGGCCTATTGTTTTGGCTCCTCAAAAATTTTGAAGGAATTATACGTCAGGGTTTTACTATTAGCTTGTATTGAAAAATTTAAAAAAAAAAATAGTGTCTTGGGGATGGTGTTGTGAACTTTGTTTACAACAGACTCACTATTGAAATTTCCTCCAGATGTTAGAATAAGTTTCTGAGACTCTAAACAATTAAATGGTATTTTTCTCAGGAATTTGAATTATATATTTGTTTACATTTTATCTTCTTTGTCTCCTGCAGGCTTTTACCCATATTTTTTTTTATTACTAGAGGCCAGGTGCACAGATTCATGTACCAGTCGGGTCCCTTGGCCTGACCTGCAGGGATCTGCCAAAACCAGCTCTCCATCATCCCCCAAAGGGTCCCAGATTGTGAGAGGGCAGTTTTTGGGTGATGCTCCCTAGAATCGGGCTCCCTCCTTTCTGGTTCTGGGTGCACCACCCAAGAATCACAGCTGACAAGTCACCTCAGCTCAGCAGCTCCTGCATTAAGAGTCTGTCCTCTGGTGGTCAGTGCACATCATAGCTTCCGGTCGGACGGTCACTTAGGCTTTTATAGAGAGAGAGGCTATCTGAAGCCATTTATTTCATCTGAGGATGACTTCTGAAACTTTTGAAATGAGACAGTTTAAATAGTTGGAATGAGTGAACAAATAATGGAGAATAAATAGACATGGGAGCACATGAGACATGTTCAGATAGCTGATTGAAAGGAATTTGGGAAAGGGAGGCTATGATGAAATTAATTCTCTAGTCTAGATATTATATATATAAAATATAGGGTATCCCCAAATATATACACACTTTGAATAATTATAAAGATATTTTTTCCACTGGGTCCTCTGGAACCCCTCATGTCATTGTCAATCATCTTTCCTGTGTCCACAATCTTTTGCAAAGATGCTTTTTTCCATCAAAACATTTTCTTAACTGAGTTTCATCTATTGCTTTAAAGTCTGTCTCTTCTTTAAGGAGGAGGTTTCCTTTAAGCTGTCAACAGTGGCATTGCACTACTTCACTCTTGAAATTCCATATCCAAGGAAGCCAAGAGGAGAAGCTGGCATTCTCTTGGATCCACTCAGCCACCTTCACTCATTAATAAAAATGTATCCTCCAGTGAAACTCATACAGTCTAGTTACACTACTTTATACCCCTTCTCATTCCTGTCATTTTGCCACAGTTCTAGGAGATTTTAAAAGGCTTATAGCTGACCCATCTAAAACCTACCCACTACCTTGTTGAACCTCCTTAACTGTCCTGAATGTCAGTCCTCTATCCCCAAAATCACATACAGCTCTTGGTCCTTAAAGGAAAATATTCCATCTTCAGAATCATAAACTTTGTCAAACCAATCTGTCTAGCTTGCATGACAACTGCTCTTTAATTTCAGACACTCAGCCTTCCATTATGTCTTTTTCTCCTAATTTGGTCAAATATATCAGGATGCTGTCCTTCCCTGACCAGCATGAAGCCACCTGTTGATCATTAGAGTACCCCCATCCACTCCCTCACCCACATCTATCCTCCTGTCTCAGTGCTCACCAAGGCTGCAATCTGGCCAGTTGGCATTGGTATACCACTCCCTCTCTTCTGCTCCTTGAATATTGCTGGAAAACAAGCAAATAAAATAACGATTGATGCTCCTACAAATAATTTGTTTCTCCCTCACTGGGCCTCAAGGGCTGAGCCAATTATTTGTACTTGGCTACCATTCTTACCCATGACTTTCAACAGCTCTACCGAACATTTATAACTCTCCTTGAGGCTTGTTCTTTGGATACTTGTTCTGATTCCTTTTCTCAGCAGATGCTCTTGCTGCCTCCATCAAAATTGAAGGCATCATGTTTGATTACCCTCTTAACATATTGACATTGCATCTACTTTTTCATTTATCTTTAACATCTTCCATCTCATCTTTGTTACTTTTAAGGCTAATTCTATATACTTAGCCCCATTCCCTTCAATACTCTATGGATTTTTATGAGGTGTCTTCTTTTCCTTTGGTATTTTATTATCTCCTTTTTTTTTTTTATAAACTCTTGATCCTCAACATATGAATATGTGCAGGACTTTCCTATTCTGAAAAAAAAAAATCTTTATCTCTCAAATATATGTTGGTATTATTTAAGTCCTTTGTTGCTCAAGTTTTTTTTTTTTTTTTTAAAGAATAATCTATCCTCATATCCTCATCCATACTTCCTCAGCCTCATTTGCTTCTTGTCACTTATGATCTGGCTTGGATCACTAACCAGTCTACTAAAATTTCTCTTCCTGGTATCAATTGCTAAAGCCAATGGGCATTTTATCAGGGATTATGTAGTTTCTTTTTTCTTTTAAATGTTGGTTACTCTTTTCTAAGAGCTTCCTACTATCTTGGATGCTATGACCATACTACATAGTTTAGATTCTTTTCTGGGTGTGTCCTCCCCATCAGACACTTAAAAGTACACTGACCTTGTTGAGGTGTGCTTCTTTTCTCTAGGGGGATATTATTTGTCATCATGGTCTCAGTTGCTGATCATATTGTGATGGCCCTTAAATCTCTTCCTGCTGTGCTTTACTCAACTCGAAGCATAAGCCATGTATATCTAGCAACTTCCTTAGCATCTGTAGGTGAATGGCTCACAGGAAACTCAAACTCAAAATGTCTATAAACACATATAAAATTAACATAACATAACTCTAATATAGTCCCTTAATCTGATAAAGATAATACAAAATATATAGAAACTAATTTTATTTATGAATACAGGTATAAAAACTTGAAAGGTTTTGACGACATTTAAAAATGTATGGCCAGTTAATAAAATTCAGCAGCCGTTGAAAAACTTCCAGATAAGGAGAAATAAGAGGAAGCTAGTTAAATATGATTAAGAAATTTTAGTGAAACTGAGCAGCAAATATATAAAACAGTTAAATACCGACAGAGCCATTTCCATTAAAAGCAGGACTGTTGTCACTTGTATTCAATGTTGTTTTAAAGGTCCTTCTAGCTAATGTAACAGGAAAAGAAAATTAAGTATCAGTATTAATATTAAAAAATAAAATTAGTTTCTTTGTAGATAATTAGAAAAACTCAAGAATTAATAAGAACAGTTGGCAGAGTAGCTAGATAAAAGACAAGGTAAATAGAATTGTAGTTTTACTCTATGCCAAAAAAAAGTTTAAAAAAATGACTCAGTAGAGTTGAGAGGAAAAGAAATTCATTAAGAAATAAAACATTTTTTAAAAAAGATAAGCATTAGAGTCCAGCATGCCTATAAAAAAAAAAAAAACCTTTTTTAAAGGAAAACTGCTAAAAAGATTGTCCTCTATGTTTTTCTTCACACATATTAAATAAATATAGAGCAATTTCAATTGGACTGAGGACAGAGTGGGTTAATTATGAAGGATGGTTCTAACATTGAAATAAAGTTACTCACATGGTGACAAATTCTTCTTGAGGATTTACTCTATTCTAGATACTGGTCCAGAGACAGGGACTGTCACAGATAAAAACCTTTGCCCTTGTGTATCTTATGTTTTAGTACTATGTTTAAGGTATTTTCCATGAGCCTGGAACTGTACTAAGTGCTTTACAGATGTAAACTAACTTGCCCTTTGGGGAAAATTTACTCATTTTAGCGACAACTACCCTGAGGCACAGGATGATTAATTTATTTAGCCAATAGGTTGCCAAGATGCAAGTGGTTGAGGAAGGATTCGAATCCAGAGAGTGTGCCTCCTAAACCTAGTCTGACTGCCTGCACTTTGTGTGTGGTGACCCTAGTCATAGTGTGCCATCATGCTGCCAAGAAGAAGCAAGGGCACTAGTCGCTTACCGTACACCTGTGTTACCTTTCCACGCTACTGGCATACCATTGCTAAGATGCCAGTCAACTCAATGTACACCTGGGAGGGTATGAAGTACCTACCAGGAGACTTGTTTCTCATCAGTGGCATCAGACACCTTACATTTTAATTCCATTCTGAAGCTCACCAAACAGCTCCTGTGAATCATACTCATTCTTTTTCTGCTAATATTTTTTTAATATATTTTATTGATCTTTTACAGAGAGGAAGGGAGAGAGATAGAGAGCTAGAAACATCGATGAGAGAGAAGCATCGACCAGCTGCCCCCTGCACACCCCCCACCGGGAATGTGCCTGCAACCAATAAATGTACATGCCCCTGACCGGAATTGAACCTGGGACCCTTCAGTTCACAGACCGATGCTCTACCACTGAGCCAAACTGGTTTCGGCTGCTAATATATTTTTTAATGAATAGAGAGATTTAGACCATTCTTTGTTCTTTGGTGTTTCTTAAGCCTATTGGAAAACAGCCAAAACATTTCATAAGGCTTCCTCTGAATACTTAATAATGTGTATGTAAAGCCATATATATATATATATGGCTTTACATATATATATATTACATATATATGGCTTTACATATATATATATATATTATATATATATATATATATATATATATATATATATATCTCCTAGAAAGGACATTTTGTTCTTTTAAAAAAATCCCTATGGAAGTTTATGACCTTTGTAATCAATGCCTTTTTTAAAAACTGGACTCTAGAGAGTGTTTGGGTTGGAAAAGGTCACCTATTTGCAGTGATATATTCTGTCAAGAGTGTGTATAAATGTAATATACTAGACCTTAACAATGCAATATATTTTGTTGGAATAAAGGACTTCCTTTTTTTGCCTTTTATTTCAAATGAGACTTTATTAAGTCTAGAGCTATGAATGATTTCTTTTTGAATATATTATTTTAGTGAATTACTATAGTGCTTTGGAATTTTGAGTCAGATCTGAGTCTGGGCCAGGTTGGGATGGTTTTTCACCAAAGAGACACAACTTTATTCCCAACCCCCAGTCCCTTTCGGCCCTACTCCAGTCCATTTAACCTTGAAGAGGTGGGAGGTTATTTTGAATTTATATTGTTCAATTGAACTAGGTAAAAATAGTATATTTCAAACTTGAGCAGCTTAAACGTCCTTTAGAAGGGAAAATAAAGGAGATTCCTCTTGTAATCTCCCAACTCCTCCGTTGAATTTGAGAACATTTACAGTACTGTCACTTTAGGTTATTACTTAATATTTTCTAAGTTTAATGAAATTATAAGAGGTCAAAGGAAAACACAATCTGTATTGCCTGGGAGAGGATGGGATTGGCATGAGAGATGAGGCCATAACATATCTGACATGGAAGAAGCTGCCTACCCAAGCTCTGATGTCTATTGTGAGTTGAGCAATGGTGCAAATGGGCTGGTCAAATTAAGCGGAGAGTTGCCATGAGGTAAGGATCCACAATTTAATTTAAATTTCATATAAGTAATGGCTACTTTTTTTTCAAGTAGAAGTATACCCCATGCAACAATTTGGAACCTTAAATATGGGAACCCTAATTACAAGTGAGAACTTAGTCCTGTAGAATTGGTCCAGAGAGCCATCCTGGACAGAATGTGTATTATTATGTGGATAAGAGAGAGTCATTGTAAGTCATTGAACAAATGAATGACATGAGGACATTAGAGCTTGGAAGAAAAGTCCTCTTCCCATATGTGCAGACAGGTTTGTTATGAGGAAACAATTTATTTTTGTTGTTGTTGTCATGCCTACTTGTCTATCTCTCCAGGACTAGACTGCAAACCTGTTGAGGGTAGGGAAGTGCCCTATTTGTTTTATGGCATCTAACAGGAAACCTGACAGGGCGTAGGAGCTCAGTAAATACTGACAAGAAGGCAGGAGGAGGGAATGGGGTAGAATGAAATATTCTGCAAGCTAAAATGGTTGTAATCAAATGACAACAGAATAGAAACAACAGAATAATTGTCAGGGGATGAGGAAAATGCGATTTTTAATAACTGAGCATCGTGGATGAATCGAGGAAGAGATGGTCCTGGAAGCTGGAAAGAGGCTCCAGGACTATCTTGAGAATAAGAAGGAGGGGTGATTCTGCACAATATTCAGCCTGAATGTTGGCGCACTTTTGGAGCTGCTTGCCTGAGTTAGAGATATAATATTTTGACCAGTGCTTTTTCTTACTAATATTACCAGGTATTATGGGTAGAGATGATACCAGTTAGCAAGTTTTCTGCAGTTGCTAATTACAGTACAGATGGATTGCCACCTAATACCATCTGGAACATCATCAAAGATAGATCTAATTCATTCTGAGTTCCCCCAGGTAGTTGTTGTCTCACATGGTCCCGGTAACCTTGCCATTAGTGGGTTATTTCTATAAGATATAGTTCAGGAAAGGACATGAGGAGGGTGTTCTGATCATCCCTCTTTTTTACTTTCACCTGCAGATGTTATACCCATTATATACAGGTTTCAAAATTAGTTAATATTACTCTAGTCAGTATAAGTAAAATGCCTATATACAACCTAATTAGTTGTCAAGGAAAGAGTACTAATTTTCAGTAATGACCCTGCTCTGTAATTAAGTAATTTCAAAGCACATGATACATGTACTAGGCAGTGAGTAAAGGAGAGGACATGCTATTGAGCAAGAGATAAACAGAGGGACATACGATGGTACAGATGCTGTAAGGTTCACATAGAATATGAAAACAATTGCTTAAATACCCAAAGGGGGGTGTTATTCATTTTTTACCAGGGAAATCAGAGGGACTTCTTAGATCCAGTGGCATTGAATGTAGAAAAGGAGTACTAGTTGTCCAGGAAGAATAAGTTTAGTAGGAATGATAAGCAAGCAGGCATGAAAGTACATGGTGAGTTCAGGGAGGGGAGAACATGGTGGGGGTGAGTTCATGGAGGAGAGAAGACAGAGAGGAAGGCAGGTCATACAGGTTGTCCCTTTCATGGGCTTCATGCAGTGGGGAGCTATAGAGGGTTATAGGCAGAAGCAACAAATGGGTCTCTGTTATGGAAGGGTAACAGGCTGCTGAATGGAGCGTGAAGAACAGGGCAGACCAAGCTGGCAGAATAGACGTTACAGCCAAAACCAGTTTGGCTCAGTGGATAGAGCATCAGCCTGAGGACTGAAAGGTCCCAGGTTCGATTCCTGTCAAGGGCATGTATCTTGGTTGTGGGCACATCCCCAGTTGAGGGTGTGTAGGAGGCAGCTGATCGATGATTCTCTCTCATTGATGTTTCTTTCTATCCTTCTCTCTTCCTCTATATAAAAAAATCAATAAAAAATATATATTTTAAAAAAGATGTTATAGCTAGGAGGTCATAGTCTGAGCCCAAGGAAGACATGATGCATGCTAGAGGGAAGTCACCTAAAAGGAAGAAAAAATGATTTGACATTTGAGAGAGAACTAGCAAGTTTGGCTTTGGGGGTTTCAGGAGAGGAGAACCAGTCACAGATGAACCTGAAACCTTTGGTTTGAGGGACTTGTAGAATGTGGAGACATCCATTTTAACATTGACCATGAGGGGTGAGGGTGGGGTATGTAGTCTGCAGAAAAGAGTGATGTTATGAGTAAGAAGAACTAGACTTGCCCAGGGAGTGGAAGTTCTAGGGAAACAGATGTTAGCCTTCATCATAAACCCTTCCTAGAGGAAGTGAAGAAAGAGCAATCCTTAAGACATGGGAGGAATGAATTGCCTCTGTTGTGTTGAGGTAAAGGGGGAATCCGTGGTGTTCAGCTCTCTGACGAACTATCTGGGCACGTTACATCAGTCTGAATGCCTCATTTTCCTCATCTTCGTAAAATGAGGGGTCACCTACCACCTGCCTTATTTGCTTGTCGTGAGGATTAATGAGGTAACCTGTGAAAAATGCTTAAAACAGTGTCAAGTCCAGAGGCAGGGCTAAATAAACATTAGCCCTCATTTGCCGAGCCCTTCCATAATTGACCAGATTTCATATTGATATTGATTTGAGATGTTTCTTTAAAATGCGAGCACAGGAAAACCTTTTAACCGATGTGACTTGCTGAGGTATAATTATCAGTGAGGACTGAGACTTTTAGTTGCTTTTTTCCCATTAGAAAAATTCCTTGTAGACGGAGTCACCTTTAATATGTGGAAATTGATCTTCTGCTTATGTTTTCTAATATAAGTAAAGCTTCTGTTTTTTGTTTTTCTCTTGTGAGTTTGTCTCTCGATGTTAAGCTCCAAAAGAAAATGCTGAGCTTTTTATGAAAACGGGACAGACATTATAATGTTGGGTTTAGATTATGACTTGGAAGCTAGTGTTGGGTTAGAGTAGCATGGGTTGCCCTGTCATTGTTTGTTTGTTTTTTGTTTGTTTGTTTCTCTTAGTTACCCGTTTGTCATACTATCTTATCTATCTTACTTGGGTTGAGAGCAATAAAGGAGTTCCAATCTGGAGTGAGTGAGTACCAGTCTGGGTATCAGGAAGAATAGATGGCTAGGTTTCCATCAGAGCTGCTAATTGGCTACTAGATGTGAAGTGAGTTACTGCTACCTCTGTGCCTCGGTTTCCCCACCAATACAATGGCTGCCACCTGTCACCTCTGAATTAGTATGACAAAGTTAATTTTTCTGTAAGAATTTTTTCCCCCTAATGGCCAGTATATATTTGCAGTTGGACACAAGCTAGTTATTTCTCTCTGTGCCCTGAAGTTAATAGAGAACAGATAGGAATTCATTCTATGATTGTATTAAGAAAACTGAGGTTTAGCATTAAAAAGTGGTAGGAATAAGAAGGGAACTTTCTAATTCCTTTCTTCCCTCCCCTCCTCCCCCCATCCCCTCAAAAAACCACATAGTTGGTGAAGTGCTTTGAACCCTAGATTGTAGGAAAAGGCACCCAGTAATGCCAGCCTGCCAGTCCGGGCTGCTGGAAATATCTCTGATGCCATCTGTCACAGGAGAGTACAGGTTGGAGAGCAGCAAATCCGTGGCTGGGGCCTCAGAGTTCAAAAGCAGGTCTCTCCTGTCTTCCACACAGCGGGGGGGTGTCTCCATCACTATCTGTTTTCAAGCATTTTCATTGATCCTGAATCTGCAACTTCCAAAAAAAAAAAAAAAGGAGAGGGGGGGAAAAGGGGGCGGGGGGCGGAGAGGAAGAAAAAGAAAAAAAGCCAGGAACAAGGCTTTAAAGAGCCACTGTTTGCAAACCATTGCAAGGGTTCTGTAATTTAAATCACTGTTATGGAGATAGGTTTTACATGGGGGGCTAACCCCACTGACTTCCTCTCATTCCTCAGGGGGTCCCCTGCTTTGGCAAAGTGGGGGGTGGGTGGTGGCTGGTTTCCCAAAGGGCACAGGTGAGCTGCAGGTCCAGCACGTGGCCAGGTTGGTGACAGGGAAGCCGAGCAGTAGCAATTAGGCAGTGGAGTGAGGCTTCTCAGGGGCCAGGGCTCCGGTCCGGAATACATTCCTCTCCTAATGCGACTTGATGGAGATAGAGTGAGGGCCTATCAGGTGTGAAAAGCCCTGCTGCTCCTGGCGTGGAGGGCCCTCCAGACGGTGATTTGGCGACGTCAATCTAGTCATGCTTGATTTGGACACTTAACACGGGAAAGCAGGATTTCTCTACCCCCGATCAACTTCTCAATTAGCAAGCTGCCTTGTGTAACGGCCTTGTTTTGCAATCCCTCAGGGCTGCTTCGGGGGTCATTAGGGTGAGAAAACTTGAACAGCGAGCTTGGAGCTTGGCTGGGAGCAGAGAGGGAAGGAGCCGGAGAGCTCTCCTCAATACGCAGAACCCCGTTTCAAGTTGTTTGCTTTCATGGGATTGATGCTTGGCACATTAAGGAGCTTAAGGATCCGGTATCTTTTTTAAACTGGCCCCCTTATCGCCTTTGCAGCTGACAGATTCCTTTTTTTTCCTTTTTTTGACAGGCTGAGAGTAAAAAGAGATAACTAGTAGGTTAGTACTGTATTTATCCATGTGGACACACGAGCACATAGAGAGACAGGCACGCTGATGCTCAAATATCTTTTAAGTTGTTTTTAAGAGCTTCTGGTTAACAGGCAATGCCAGATTTCAAAGGATCCCAATATCTCATTTATCTACATTCACATGTCTGGGCTCCAAACTTTATTTCTGCTATGTCTGACTTTGTTTACTAATCGTTGTTTATTCAATATTTTCCCTCTAAACCCCAATTAATATTTAGGTGGGTAATATATGTGCCTGTGAGGTTTATGTGATGGGCATTTGTGAACAGAAATTGAAATAGCTTTAATTAATATGGGTTTTTGCTTATCTGTGATTTGACTAAATGGCTTATTCCCGGTTTTAATAAAGAAATTAAAATGTCCAGGGATTTAAGCATAAGTTCTTTATAAAAATGTACCTGGATAGGAAAATAAACACAGAAAAGTATTTTGAGAATTGTACTAATTACTTAGAAAATATCTCTACCTGCAATAATTATAGGCTTATATTTGTAATTTCCTATTTTTGAAAACTTATTTTCATATCCACTTGGCATTATCTCACCGTTAGAAAATTAGATGAATGAAAAATAGTATCAAAATATTTTAGAGGATTCTGCCTTCATGTAATATTTTTAGAGTAAATTATTTCAGCATATATTCCAAAGCAGGTTTTCCCAAAGGTGTTTGCCTATATTTCTTTTGAAAATTATTTATTTTATTGACACTGAGCAAAGCTTCATATGGTTAATAACATTTGTATTGTTCTGAAATAACTGAATTCAATGTATTTATAAATTGGAAGTTAGCTACATATTGATGTTACACACCTCAGTATATCCTCTATTTATTAAAAGGTTTTGACATCCAGTTTTCAAAGTGTTCAAGAATAGTTAAAATTCTGGACACTGCGGCATAGCAATTTCTAAGAAGTACTTTAAGTAAGTCCTTAAGGTGACACAACAAAGGAAATACCTCAGTAGCTCTCTTTTATAAAGAAAATCCGTACACATTCTGAAAACTAAGTCTTTACTTAAACTCAGTGCTATGGAAAGTGCTTTCAACACTATTCAGAAACATCATGTATGTTTATGAATGATATTCTATGTGTATATACAAAAATATAATCTATAGGTTTGATTGTAACTTTTTGCATATTTTTACAACACAAAAATGTGACCTTAATGTTTCTCCTCCATAATACTTTGTTGAGTGTTATACTAATTTATTATACAAAGCATTAAACTTGGACAAATTAATACTAATGAATTATTCCACTTTCTTTCACAAAACTGTTTTGTCCTTTTGAGTCTTCTTTTGTTTTTTCTTTATTCCAAAAAGGAACTCATCTAATCCTATAAATAATTATTTTCCTGGCTTTATTTTGGTAATTATTTTAAATCCTACGTTAAGCCAATTCAAAAGTCCTTTAAAGGATTTTCAAATTTAAAAAATTCAATGTGTCTATATATTGAATATGTATAAATGCTAACCCATGTTGAAAAGGTCTAAACTCTTTTTACTCGGTTTTGAGAGAATGTTATAAATTCAATCTGACAACTAAAAGTCAGATGATCTGAATTAGCTTTTACCTGAGTCATCCAGTTACACTTCAACTAGAATGAAGAATCACAGAATTTTAAAATTATGTAAAAGCCCTTAAATACCTTAAAGGGTATTTAGTTCAGTCTACCTATTTGGGTCAAAAGAGGATTAAAGAACAGAAACTTTGAAATCTCTGAATTCTAATTGATCTTTAACTATTACTAGAGTTGCCATATAATTTTCTATCTATCCCAAGACACTTAATAAAGAAAGCACTTCTAATAATCAGATGGGGCCACAGGAATATGTACAGGATTGTCCTGGGAAAACTGATATAGGAGTACCCTTATTGCAGATAGTTCACCCACATATGATATTTTCAAATGGTAGTTTTGAGAATACTTTCTTATAAGGATTTAACAATAATTGTCCATTAAAATCCCAAAGCATTAAAAGATGTCAGATGTATAATTTGCTTTGTAGAAAGTACTTTTAAGAAAGAGAACAAATAAGATATATTCCAGGAATCTTGGCTGGTTGTGTTAATGGAATTTGGAACTAGGGAATACTTGGGTGCCTCCATAACATAATATCCGTAGTTAAAAAAAAAAAAAAAAAAAAAAAAAGATAACATTTTATACCTCTTTTTTCTTTGGTAAATTTAATTTATAAAATAAACAAAATGATATCCCCAATCCTAAAAATAACTTATTGTAATTAGGCTGTTTCTTCAGAGAAGTAAGACAAAAGATTTAAATGAAATTTAAACCTAACTGTAGATAATAGGTCCTTATATAGTTTGTCACTATTCTCCTACAAAGTTCTTTTGCTTCGAAGTAAAACATACTAATTAATCCCAGAAGAAGTGTTTGTTTGAACTTTTACTGGCTAGTATCTAGAGAAAGTAAATTCCTTACCTATTCTAGGTAAATTATTTGCTTACTTTGTGTAAATAATCACATAATTACTGTCACTAACTCGTAATTTCTGGATATGAAAGATACATTTTATATCAGAGAAAGTTTTGCATTGCAGTTCAGATCACACTGTCATCATTGAGTTAGTGTTGCCAGGGGAGCCCTAGTGAGTCTTGGTCAGTGCCTGATGAATGAATGAGTAGCGCTTGAAAATGGTGAAATTGACATGTGAAGACAGGTGGCTTCAAAGAAAAAGATCAAAGAAAAGGTATTTCCCATGATGAATTCACAAATAACTGTTTTCAACATAACCTTTACCACCTTCCTGTAGAAATTATTTATTTCTTTTCTATTTTTCTTCTTGAAGCATCTCAGTACTACAAGTTCGTTAGTTATGAAATAGGTAATAATAATAATAATAATAATAATAATAATATTGTCAAATAAGATACATACCTCTCCACTTTCTTGTTCAACTTTACATCTAGTGTATGCAAAGAAATGTGTGAAGAAGAAGTATGTAGAGAAGGTAATTATGGGCCTCTAAGAATCTGTAAAGATCTCAAAAGACTTCAATGTGATTTTTAGGAAAATATTACTTACTTAAAAAGTTTCCACCTTGAGAGACCGGTACAATGTTAAGTAGATAATGTGGGTTTTTGTTTTGTTTTGTTTTTTAATTCATGTTAGAATAGATTCTCACTTTAAAAGAATTTTAAAAGCTTTTATTATAAAATTAGATGTATCATATTCCCATTAGCATTTATTGTACTTAGTTAAAACCAGTGTCTAATTTACTTTGATCTACCAACAACTTCCTCACTGAAATCAAGGGAGAGTTATATAGTAACTAAATTGCCACATTATCTATAAAAATAGTCAGATTTTGCCCAAGCTGGTTTGGCTCAGTGGATAGAGAGTTCTGGGTTCAATTCCCATCAAGGACACATGCCTGGGTTGCAGGCTCAATCCCCAGTAGGGGGCAAGCAGGAGGCAGTCAATCAATGATTCTCTCTGATCATTGATGTTTCTATCTCTCTCTTCCTCTCCCTTCCTCTCTGGAATCAATAAAAATATATTTTTAAAATAGATTTTTATGCTCACATAAAATCTGTGACTGATTTGTCCTCTCCTTCATTAATATCTTAAAATTAGCAGAGATGCCATAGTGACTAGATGAAATATCCACTATTAATTTTTTTTAAAACTATCTATATTTTAGTTCTTTTGTTTTACTCTTTCTTTTTTTTTCTACCTCTTGTTACTCTACACCTTTCAATAACTGTATGTGAAAAATCTGTGTTTTTTTTTTTTTTTTTTAATATTGTAACAAGCTCAACACGTTTCTTTTATTCGAGCTACAAAAGATTCTTTTCCGTTCCAAGATTTTATGATTTTATGAAATGTTGGTACAATTGCCATATTTGTTCAGAAGTATTATCCTCATCAAATGTTGAAGGGAAAACATTCAATTTTACTTTTTTCCCAAATTGCTTCTCCCACTAGGTTGTAGTGCTGATCGTAAATAGCAGTAACACCTACTCATAAGGCTTTGGAAAAATGGGCCTGAGGAAAAACTGATGGTTATTTGTTGAAAGTGAAAGTATAATATTTAAACACCATTTGCAACTTTTATCTGAGGCGGGCATGGAGAAGGAGATGATGCTTCTAAGGAAACCTCCCTCCGTCAGGTCATTAACCCAGAGGCTTCTGTCCGGGGCAGCCCCTCCTTGCCCCATGTTTACAGGCTATCCTGAGAACTGTGCTGGGGAGGAGAGGACCAGATCTGGATAAGAGGTTAGTTCCTCAAGCTCACTCCAATACTCAGTGATGGTCTAAGCTTCTGTATGTAGACATGGTGTTATTTCCTGCTCTTCACGAAAGAGCTAGGACAGGGTCAGGCAGCCTAAAGGTCAGCCTATTTTTCTTTATCTATTATTCTGGCCTTCATAAATCAGAACATGGTAAGTTTAGAAAGGGACTAACACTGAGTAAGCCTAAAGCTGGAAAATAGGTTGGACATTGTCATCCATTTCAGATCATGGATGCACTGTAGTGATTCGCAACATTAGCATACAGACTTTTAAGTTAGAAT
Organism: Pipistrellus hanaki; assembly: GCF_964339955.1. Classification (NCBI taxonomy): domain Eukaryota; kingdom Metazoa; phylum Chordata; class Mammalia; order Chiroptera; family Vespertilionidae; genus Pipistrellus; species Pipistrellus hanaki. The sequence goes on from NC_140505.1 coordinate 163,818,089, forward strand.
AAAATATCTCTGCCCTTTGCTTTTTTTTCTATTCTAAAGGCTTAGAACACTGGAAAGAGATTTCTAGCATGGATGTCAATTAGAAAATTCTATATCTCCATTTGTTTAACTGTGATAAGCCTTGTATATCTAGATCTGGGGCTACAGGAAACTTGAGGCTTTGGGCCAGCACTGCTCAATAGAAATAGAATGTGCTTCACATATTAATTTTAATTTTTCTAGCAGCCCCTACATGAAAAGGAAAGTTCTTTAAAGGTGAGATTTTAAAAAACTTATTTGCTTTAACCAGATAGATTTAAAAGATTATCATTTCAAAATATAATTAATATTTTTAAAATTGTTCACGAAATATTTTACCTTTCTGTGCTAAGCCTTGAAACTGGGTGTATATATCACACTTAGGACATATGTGGATACGGACTGGCCACATGTCAAGTGATCTGTAGCCACATGTGGTTAGTGGTTACCATATTGGTCAGCACAGCCACAGGCAGCGAGTAGAAAGCTTGGCTTCTGAGATGATTGGAGGTGAGGAAGGAACCAGCTCTGTGGTGAAGCATAAGGTCTGTAACTCACCATATGGAGGGCACTGCTGTTTTGTTTCCCTGGACCATCTCAGGTCTAAAGCAACCTATTTTGAATCATAGTCCCCAAGTTGGGGTAGACTGTGCTTATTTAGGACAGGAACTCCTAACCAAGCATTTATGGAACATGACCTAGTTCGTAGCTCCTGTAAGTCAAGTATAGTTTTAATGGGGCATGAGGTCTTTTTAGAATGTTTCCCTCTTCTTTTCTTCACCTGAAATGCAAGACCCAGAGAGACAGGTGACAAACACCTTTCTTCACCTTTAGCATTCCTTTTAATTTTTCTATTTTTCCCACTGTACTAGTAATACTGAGTGTAGATCTCAAGAATTCCAGAAAACAAAATTAAGTTGTCTCCCTTCCTGTTCACTGTTGATTTTTTGCCTATAATTTTATTACCCCAACCATGTTATTGTTTAAATGGGTTGGATCACGAGCTGATACTCAAAAGTTTCACTGGTGATTGGCAGATAAATGCTTAAGAATTAGCCCTCTACTTTGGGTCAATTCTGTCCAATTCAAGAAGAGTAGAGTTTTGCCTGAGCATAGAAGAGGGACACATTCCGACGACACTTAAAATACTGCAACGAACATGAAACCTCATTCATCCGGGCCAGAGTCACCCATCCAGGCTGTCTAGACTTCTAATATATATCTTATACTGTCTATACTAATCAAAGGGTAATATGCTAATTAGACCAGGAGACCTTCTAGGAGCCCTTCCAGACGTTCTTCCAGACAAAGCCATGGTGGCGGGGCCAAGGCAGAGTTGGTTAGAGGTGATCAGGCCAGGAGGGAAGGGCAGTTGGAGGTGATCAGGCTACAGGGGGTTGGGGGGACAGTTGGGGTCGAGTAGGCCGGCAGGCTGAGTAGTTAGGGGTGATCAAGCACGTAGGCAGGTGAACAGTTTAAAGCCAGTGGTCCCAGGTTGCAAGAGGGATGTCCCCCGAGGGGTCCTGATTGGAGAGGGTGCAGGCCAGGCCGAGGGATACCCCCCGTTGTGCACAAATTTTTGTGTACTGGGCCACTAGTCTATAATAATAGAAGCCAAGCAGTAGAACAAACATCTGGGTGACCTTCCAGACAAAGCCGGGGCTGTGAGGGGCCGAGACAGCAGGGCTACGGAGGCCTACTCTTGCATGAGTTTTGTGCATCAGGCCTCTAGTATATATATATAACCTTATATTTTAGAGAATACACACATGTGTATATATACAACCATGCATATAGAGGAAATGCAAATATATATTATGCGTGTGCATGCTAAACTTTACTTTTAGCAAGTGGCTTATATGTGTCTGTTTAGTATGATTTATATGTTAATATAAAATATATGAAGGCTGAATGTAATGAGCTAAATTAGAGTTAATTTCAGAGAATAAAAGTACTTAATTATGAAGGAAATAATATCTGAGTTTTCTTTAAACAGATGTACTTGGTTTCTTTAAAATGTGGTCAACACTTTTTTAATTGGCTTGAGTTTAACTTTAGAAACATTCAGAATCATCATGTGCACAAATGTATACTAAAAATAAGTGCTAAGTCACTGTGTACCATTTTTAAAACGTTAAACATTTTTATCTTTTGTGTGTGTGTGTGTGTGTGTGTGTGTGTTCACTGTTTCCTTTCTTCTTTTAACTCCCACAATATCTTCATCTCTGTGACAGTGGAGCACACTCTAAGACCCGACAGAGAGGGAACAATAGTTTTGTCTCTCTTCAGCCTTATAACCATTGAGCTTTTTACATTTTAAATAAAAGTATTGAGTGTTTAAAGTGTTTTATTTTCCATCACTACGTTCCTTAGTTTAAAAAGTGAAACAGGAAAGGAGATGAGAACTGTACTTGTAATAACAAAAAAGCAATTGCCCTTCTCAGTCTGTGAAAATGTTCTCTTTCTTCCCACATCACATATTTAATAAAACTTCACCATCCAACACTCAAAAGTTAAAGATCTTTTTGGTTGATTACAAATTCATTTACTTAGAGAATAAACTTTCTTTTCTCTGTTCATCTCTAGATTTTCTGCAGAAAGTTTTTTTTTTTTACATAGGATGATGAGTAAACCATCTTATCCTCAATATTAAAAATATGTATTTACTGTTGAATTCATGTATTTTCAAGTTGCTGAGAATTGACCGACTACCAGAAGAGAATATTTGGTCTTTGTTCAGAATTAAGGCTTAGTGCAGTGATATTTATTTATGCATCCCCCCGCCAAATAATAAATTAATTTGAGTCAAACACTATGCTTTTCATTGGCGAGGGGGAATTTGATTTAGTGACTTGAGCCACCGACCTGGTAAAAAAAAAAAAATCTATAGAAACATCTGGTGCTGTGAAATAAAAGACACTAATACAATGAACACGCGTTCCTGCTCCCCATGCCTGTAGTAAACCATATTTATTATTGCTATGTTAAATGATTATATGTCTTGAGTTTTTCTCTGTCCCCGCCCCCAGGAACTTTAGTAATGGATGTATACAAACCCATGCAGACTTCACCTGATTTATGACTATGTTGCGAAAGCTGTTGAACAGTTAGTAAAAAATGCAAAATTTTTTCTGGGAACCTTTAAAAATATAAATGTGTGTTGTCATAGTTTTTGCTATGCCACCCATACACCATACACAAAAAAATTATTGAATGTTTCCCTACTCATGTTCACTGTAGTGTAGGAAGTGTTATACAGCACACCGGAAAGCTGAGTTCTTGTCCGTAAGAAAGTTGTCTGTTTGGTTTTTATCTTCGTGTCTGTGTTTAGATTGTCAATACCAGGTAATAGCAGCAAAAAAAAAAAAAGGAATGCAAAAGAGACAGAAGCCTCCTTTGGGATTCCTGCAAATAGTACTTGCATTGATATTGTGTGGATGGCAGTTATCACTTTTTATATTGTAAGTCTACTTTTGGTAGTGTGTCAGAACAAGACAAAGGTCATATAGCGTAAAGCCTATGATGAGCATTGATGGTAAGAAACGATGTAGCCCATCAATGGGCAAATTAACCCCTGCTGTGCTTTAGTAATCTATAAGACATCTTAAAATGAGCAAAATGGATCAATAACCTTAGTTTTGTTTCCTTTCCCATAAATTTATGAGCTGGAACTCTGTGATTATTCAGATCAACATTTCAAAAATGATTCCCTTTCAGTGTAAATCTTTGTCTCAGTGTACTACTTACTGAATGTGCTTAGGCCCTTCTTTATGTGAAGACTGGATTGTAGAAACCTTATAAAGGAGAGATTAGCGAGATCTCTACCTTAACCAGGAAAGTGAATCGGTACTGACACCCTATTAAATGAGTCTGGGTGTGAGGGGTGGGGAGGAAAGGGTTACAAGAATTTCCAGGAATATGAGTAGTCTAAATGAATGAGATAATTAAAAGACTCTTCTTAAATATTTCCTAGACGTATCTGCAAAAATCTTAGGAACAAAATGTCTTAAGCTTAATTGATTTATGTGAAAATTCTTCTTGCCTGAGCCCAAATGTCACTTTGGGAAACCAAGGGATCACATTCTATATTTCGAAAAGCCCACGTTGTAAAATGGGGACTCTGCTTCCCCTCTCAGAGAATCTCAGTTCTTACTGAGAAAAAGGGAGACCGTGACTGTGGCTCCGGGGTGATCTCTTGATCCCTGGACCGTAGTGAGGGGGGGAAAAAAAAAAGTCTAACAAATGCATCGTTTTGCAGTAAATTAGATCAGATTTCCGCATCTCCGCACTCCGTCTGTGAGCTGACAGTTCAGTAAAATGTTCCCTTGTAAGGTTCGCCCTCTTAGGAAAAGGGGCAATAATTCATCATTAGGATTTCAGAGTCCAGGTGTAGATGGGAACTGATGGAGCCTCCAGCAAGGCAGGGAGGGTGCTCGGAAGAAGAAAATTTTATCTGAAGCCTAATTCCCTGGTTACAGCAGAGAATAATTAAGATAATATTGCTTCAAGAGTCCTTTTAATGATTAAAAATCACATATGCAGAATCGGTAGATTGGAGGGCAACAAACTGAAAGGCGGCAACGTCGGGGAACTGCTTTTGTGCACGTTGTGGCGGGAAGTGTACCCGTGGCAGCCCCGCTGTACGGGCAGCCACCGGAGACCAGGACCATTCCAAGGACTTTGTTTAGATGCAACAAATCATTTGTCTGTTATTAACCCAGAGCTTGTAATTATGCAGATTGCCATAGATTTTCCTGGGCCTGGAAGTGAGATTGAGGGTTGCTCACAGTATAGCAGGCAGCTCAGGGCTGGCCATGCATTACTGAACTTGCCACATTTATCATGTTGACTGATGGCAGCAGAAGCAGGTCTCAGGTCCCAGTGGTTAATGTAGTGGGTAATTAACTGTCATTTGCCTAGTAATAGGCTGATGATCAATGGTTTGTGTGGAAACAAATTCTAATCAGGTAGCTGATAAATGCTCAGCTAGCGAGAGCAATTGAAATTGGGGGAAACTATGTCCAGAATTTCAAAATGGCATTGTGTGTGTGTGTGTTTATTAGGTATAAGCAAACGGAGTCATCCTTGAACACAGCTTTCTCTCAGACTAATCGCATTTTATACCCAAAAGTGCATCTATATTCGTGGAGTAAAGAACTTTTTAAGATTTCCTTATTTCTCAAAAAAATTTTTTAAAAAGAAAGAGAGAAAGAAGAAACAAATGCTCATGTAAGGGATGTGCCTCCTGAACAGATCACAGGAAGTACACGAAAAGTGAATGCGAAATGTTGGCATGAACGAAGAAATCTGCTGACAAAAGAATAGGATGAAAGCTTTAGTTTGCGATGGTTTCATTTTTAATGATTGCCAGTAGGAGATGCAAGATATTACATTTTCAGTGACATTCTTTTTTTTAAAAAAAAATTATTTCCCAAAATAGGGATTGAGAACACAAAGGTTATTAGAGTTATATTCCTTAAAATAAGCATATTGAAACGCTTTAAAGATTTTTTTTTTTTTCAGGGAAAAGAAGCATGCGGCCATCTTTCATTTAGTCTTCTTGAATCTGAACCTTGCTTACGTTTTATCGAGTGTACAGATGATGAAAAGCATTTACAGTTTCTACCCTCAAGGCGCTTAAGTTCTTCAAGAGACAATCTTACAAAAACACAAGCCTGAACGTTGATTACGAGATTGGCCAGACACTTCGAAGCCGTTCTCGTAACTCTTTCCAACAATCATCATCAGCCTGCTAAGAGGAAATAGTTATACCCTTGAAAATGAGCATGCATGCCTTCAGCAAAGGAGCATGTCTTCGGAGTATGTCGAAAGTAATAAGAGAAAAACTTCAGCACATTTGTGCGTAATCCTTAAATTCAATAAAACGAAAGGCTAGGATTCTTTAAAGTACATTTTTATAACTAGAATGAGTTCTCTCCATAGCACCTTTGAATTCATTAGTTTAGAACTGCTTTTAATTTGGTCTTTCCCATGAGAGCCATTATATTTTTCTCCTGTCAGCCTGATGCTGGAGGAAAAAAAAAAAAGGAAACTGGCAGATGTGGTGTTTTTCATCTACTTTGCTTCCTAGTTAAAAAGTGCATTAACTACTATGCACAGAATAGGATTTGTGATAACTCTTTACCGCCATTAACAATTTTAAAGAGGCCTGGTTTAAATATTGCCAGTAAAAATGGATAAAATATTTTATTTTCTCCCATTATGCAACTGTGGAGACATTTTATATTGTACTATATTTCAGGTCATTACAATAACTATTTACTGGAATCTACAGCAAATAGGATTTTTTCTAAAAAAAAAAAAAAAAAAAAAAAATACCTTTTTCCCCCCAGACAATTCCAGTGGTTCTTACAGTATATTATGTTTCCACTTCTGATCTAGCTCTGTGTAGTTTATAGCCTCATTTACTTTAATGTGCTACCTGAATAACATAATCATAGCTATAACTATAGTATAGGGCCATAAGGTGCATGCGCCTGTAATGATTTTTGACTACTTAAATGGCTTGTTCATAAATGGCCCTTTAATAATAACGGCAAACCATTTAGTAACTGGGTGACAAAAACAGGGAGTCATTCAAATGGGTCTTTTTTTTTTTTTTTTTTTTTTTTTTTTTTTACCAAGTAAGATGTTTAATGTGTGGCATTGAGATGGAAGTTACATTGCGTTTCTATTTACTCCGTCTTCTAACAAGTAGACTTTCGCGATGAAGTCACCCCTTGTTGACTCCTGTGTGTGTAAGCTTCCCAATGTATTTGTCTTTTCCTTTGCCTCTCAAACAAGATGTGATTTTCATCAGAAAAGGTCAATCGAGTATGTATCACCAAAGAATATTTATGTATATGCCTAGGATAAGACGCACTTGAGTACATCATACGGCCTTGTGTATCCACGGCTTTGCAAAGGGTATTCGTGTCTTCTCTCATCACCATCTCCGATTTTCCTGTAAGAGTTTGAAGGAAAAACAAAATGTTTATTGTTCTAGGCTCTTCGGCGTGACCGGGAACTGCGCTGCCTGCAGCAAGCTCATCCCTGCCTTTGAGATGGTGATGCGTGCCAAGGACAATGTTTACCACCTGGACTGCTTCGCCTGTCAGCTTTGTAATCAGAGGTACTCAGATTTCATTTTGTCTCCTAAAAAACGGTAAAAGTCTCTTTTCTGGCTATTTATTTAACAGGTGGGAATGATATCAGTGCACTTTATTTAAAGCGATTACTCTCCGCATTTTTATTTTCTGCAAATGTTCATTCAGTGCCAGAAACGAACCACTGAGGAGAAAGGTCTCAAAACTGCATTTCTACGTAACAGGAATCCTTCACATTATAGGACGTGATAGGAAATAAAATGAATTCTGTAAAATTTTAGTCATTCTCTTCCTTGTTGTTTTCCTTTAAATCCTAGCTGGTCTGGCTCTGTGGATAGAGCGTTGGCCTGTGGACTGAAGGGCCCCAGGTTCGATTCCAGTCAAGGGCACATGCCCAGGTTGAGGGCTCAATCCCTAGTAGGAGACATGCAGGAGGCAGCGACCAATGATCCTCTCTCATCATTGATTCTCTCATCATTGATGTTTCTATCTCTCTCTCCCTCTACCTTCCTCTCTGAAATCAATAAAAAATAAAAAGTACATTTAAAATATCTTTACTTTTTCATACTACTTCTGTGAGCAAACACATTTGCACTGAGGCAAATAGGGATTCATGGCAGGTAGTATTTATCTTGTTCATATTTATAGTTGCCTTACCTCTTAATTTCTGTTTTTAATATTTTTATTAATTTCAGAAAGGAAAGGGAAATGAGAGAGGAGAGAAGCATTAATGATGAGAGAGAATCATTGATTGGCTCTCTCCTGCAGAACCCACATTGAAGATCTAGCCCACAACCTCGGCATCTGCCCTGACTGGGAATTGAACCTTGACCTCCTGGTTCATAGGTCAATACTCAACCACTGAGACATACCAGTCGGGCTTGATTTCTTATCTTGAATTTTAACCTTATTTTATATGTACTTTCTAAGTTGCTTCAAGTCTCTTTGCAAACAAGGCCAGAGACAGCTAATAATTAAACAATTATCAGCATTGGAGAGGCAGCATTGAAGAATAGAGTGTTGCACAGTAAAAACCTAATTCTGGTCTGAACTTTGCCCCTAATAATATGTCTGACCATAAACCAGTATTAGCTCTCAGAACGTCAGTTTTCTCATTAATAACACAAGAGAGCTGGATTAGTCAATTGCAGAGAATCCTTTCATCTGAAAGGCTTATGACTTCATCCCGTTTTTCTTTATTGAAAGTTATAACTTTTATTTCCACTGGGAACTATATACTACCATACCTATTTTATGTGACCAATGCAGAGGATATTAGAATATTAAAATGCACACATCATTAACAATGTATTTCAAAAATTAGTGCCCTTGATGGTTTTAATGGAAATAAATCCCGTGCAAGTGTGAAAACACCTGGACAAAGTATGTAATCAGAAAATATTAGTTGTGCCCAGTTTTCAGTTATTGCAATTTGCTGTTTTACTGTGCAATGCAGCACCTTCTTATGAGGCCCTACAGAGCAGTAGAAAGAATGTGATGTTACAGTGAGAACTGGATTCAAATTCCAGCCCCACCATGAATCAGCTTGTGACCTTGGGAATGTTAACCTCTCTGATTTCCTTTTCACACCCTTAAAATAAAGATAGTAATGCTTATCTTACAGATTTGGAAAATCAAATCAAATAATTTATATAAATACTGGGGATAAGTTCTTAGATATTAGAGTTAGAAATTAGGAAATAAAGCAATAGGTTCTCAAAAACTAGTTCTTTTACCTTATAACTCACTGTACCAAATAATATTTCACTAACTTGGTTTTTACACAAGATATATAGCTCAAGCTTGGCTGGCATGGCTTCATGGTTGAGTGTCGGCCTATGAACTAGGAGATCATGATTCGATTCCTGCTCAGGGCACATGCCCGGGTTGTGGACTCCATCGCTAATCTGGGGCATTCAGGAAGCAGCCAGCCAATGATACTTTCTCATCGTTGATGTTTCTCCCTCCCTCTCCCTTCCTCTCTGAAATCGATAAATTATTATATTTTTTTTCTTTCTTTTTTTTTAAATTATTATATTTTTAAAAGATATATAGGTCAATAATATCTCTTGCTAAATCGATATTCAGAATGTGACTCAGTATACATACATTGCTGTATATAATTTGTCCAGGAAATAATTGAAGACGTCATCTCACAACATCCTGAGTCTTCACAACAAATGCCTGGAATCAACATAGTTTAATTCAATCCACAGTGACGTTTAACCAAAGATAAATTGTCAAATACACATGTTGTTTATTGTATGTAAGGCTATGAATAAAGAAACACAAATATCCACATATCAATACAGACACAGTGAAAAATTAGACACATGTATATGCATGTGTACATGTATGCACACATGTACACACATGTGTATTAGTAGTAAATTTAAAATACTTCTGTTTACTTGTTACATTGGTCCACTAATACCACCCACTAATAAATACAGTTATCGTCATGTAATAACATTTACTGCTTTTCTACTTATAAATGGTTACATGTTCATAGTAGAAAACTTAGAGAATACAAAGGGATAAAGACTATCATATCATAGCTCACTATTCTCTCACTATTTTAAGAGAAAATATTTTAATATTTTGGTGTGTAGCCAGCTGTACAATTTTTATACATATATGACAAGTGATATATAGCATATACTTTATATCAGGGGTCCTCAAACTTTTTAAAGTGGGGGCCAGATCACGGTCCCTCAGAGAGCTGGAGGGCCGGACTATATGAACTACTAATACCTACTGTAACACCTCGGCTGCGCTCACTGCCCAAAAAACCTGGCGGGCTGGATCAGACTCCTCTGCGGGCCGCATGTGGCCCGCGGGCCCTAGTTTGAAGACCCCTGCTTTATATTATAGGCACATTTGAGCGAATTAAAGGAAAGTAACAGCAAATAGCCCTAATATTTAATATTTGGCCTTTTTATGTACTATAGTGTGCCTTTGTACCTGACTTTAAAAATTTTTTTAAGCCCTGGCCAGTATGGCTCACTTGATTGAGTGAAATCTCGTGCACCAAAAGGTCACAGATTTGATTCCTGGTCAGGGCACATGCCAGGGTTGTGGGCTCCATCGCCAGTAGGGACCATGCTCTCTCTCAAAACCAATAAAAACATATTTTTAAAAATTTTAAAGTTCCCTTTAAGGTGTTTTAAATTTTCTTGGGTTCAGTTTTATGGATATAGCTTCATATAATAAATCATCAGGTGTATAGAAAGATGGCATCTCATTATAATTTTAATTAGCATTCATTTGCTTACTAGTGCCACTTTACTATTTCTTCTTTTAGGGAACTGCCTGTTTATGCCCTTTGTCCATTTTTCTATTAGGGCAGGCTTACCGGTTTTATTCATGTTGTACACCGAAAATTAAAACATCATTCAAGCGCTAAACCCAGGCTAAATTCTATTATGATGCAAAGTAATTGTAGGTTGTTAATGCTATTTACAAATCGTATTTTATTTTATTTCACCATTGAAATACACAGTTGCACTCACAATTAAGTCTATCTCCTCAGTAGAACTCAGTCAAGTAAGACAAACACTCCTAAATTTTGACTCTAAAACTGTTCCCATTCTTATTGCTGCAAAATACTACTCTAATGTCATTATTAAAGCACCTCATATATTTCTCTGTTCGCTTCATTTATTACATGCCACAATGGGACTGCGTAGTTCCGGTTCTGCACAATTAGCACTTACTTACTGTCTTGTCACTTCGGCCCCAACAAGACAAACTTCTTTAATGCAGGAAGTCAGCTCATCTTCATCAGCCAAGCAAAGCAGACACATTTTGTTACTCTCAATCCAGAAGGCTTGCAACATAGGAGATTCTGCTTTTACTTTGACATTTCCTTAGGAAATCCCCTTTAATAAAGCCATATGCCGCATGAGCCTCTACTTTCAGTAACCGAATCTTGGTCATAGTATTGTACCTTTTCAAGTGAAACCTAAGGCATAAAGGTTATTTATAGGCACTTTCCCTTAAGCAAACTTCATTGACAACCGACATCATATCAGACATGTTTATGAGTTTTATTTAGCAGTCTTTCCATCTTAACTTTTCAATCAAAATATTATGGATAGCATCATATTTCTGAATATCTAAAAACTATTGGCAGTTATAAACTTTCAGGATGGGTTTCCCTTGTACAGTACATACCTTCTCTGCCCTTTTTAGAAGGCTCTGGCGAAAAACATAGAGTTCTGAATTAAACATCTAAAAGCTTCTCTATTTTGAAAGGAAATCAGAGGAAGGTTGTTTCGGGTGTGTTGTATAATAACTGGAGTCTTGTTTAGAACTGGAAAATTCTGTGTAATAGTTAATGTCTTAAAGGTGAATGGTCCCCCTCCCCTTAGAAAATTCTGTGAAACTAAATAATGGTTTTATAAGAAAAGGAAATGACATGCTTGTTTGGAATGGAATGAAATGGACTCAAACATGTAGACTTGTATAACATTTCGTTTTCTTCTATTAAAGGATAAGAGCTTTGTGCTTGGCTCTGTAGAAACAGGGGGGAGTGCAATTTAGTTTCTCTCTCAAAGGTATTCAGAGCTAGGGGCAAGAGGGGACATCAGGGACTCACAGGAGAGTGTAATTGATGGGACACAGATTCATCCCAATGGACGAGAGGTCCATGCTGGGAGTCTTAGGGCAGCATCACAGGCTGATGTTCTAGGTTTCATGAAAGATCCCCCCCTCCCCCAGACTAGTTGGGATACAGGAATTTGTCTAGTCAGGGGTGGGTGAGATGAGGAAGCAGGAAGTAATGAGGAAATGGAATTCCCAGACAGATGGAGCAGCATGAAAGGCATGGCGCTGTGAGAGTGTATATATATATATTGTATATATATGGATATATATATATGGCTAATATGCTAAGTGTCCATATGACCGGTAGCTATGATGTGCACTGACCACCAGGAGGCAGACACTCAATGCAGGAGCTGCCAAGCTGCAGTGACTTGGCATCTATGGTTCTCAGGTGACACACCCCAAAACCAGAGAGAATGGAGAGCCCGATTCCTCCCATGGCCGTGCGATTCCACCTTTGGCCGTGGGTTATGTTGTTGCTGGGGCACTGTAGGCTCTGAATCTGGTTTACTGCACACTCGCATTTGTGTTCCACACCCTGTACGACAGCAACTTTGCAGAGTGCCCTCTCGCACTCCGGATCCCTCAAGGGATGTCAGAGATCCAGCTTCGGCCTGATCCTTGAAGGCCAGGCCAAGGGACCCCACCAGCCTAAGGGTCCCCACTCACTCTGCAGACACTCGGGAGGGACCATGGGATGTTGGCTCCAGGGCGTGTCCAGCCTGTCTCGCCCAGTCCCTCCCCACCCCGCAGGCCACCTTCTAATTAATTTCCTTTCAATGTGCATGAATCCGTGCACCAGGTCACTAATCTAATATGTTTGGGAAATGAAAAGTAGCTCAGTGTGCTCAGAGATGAGACCAGGAATTTGGTAGGGATGGTAGTGAGGAATGGAGCAAGGAGCAGGAGATGAAATTGTAAAGGTAGAAAGTCAGTGACTAAAAATCGAAATGAATGCAAATTTTCATCACTGCATCTAAAATACCTTTGTGATTGAAAGCTATTTGGTTCTGGGACAAATCCATCTTAACCAATATTTATTGACCACCCACCCCAAGCGATAGTACAGTTTATGGTGGTATTTCACAGGGATCAAAAGAAATAAAACTCATGTCATTTTAACCTCAGCACTACTGTCCAGATTGGGGAACCTATTAAACACAAGAAAATTTGAAATGCCAAAGCAAATGAATGATACACTAACAAGTGCTCTGGGAAAGCACAGTGCTGCCGGATCAGGGAACATTGATGGGAGGAGTGGAAACTGAAGAACGTTTAGCATTTATGTTCCTATCCCTGGCTAGGTAACATTCTAAGCAAAGATGAAAAAATGATCATTGGCAAATAATAATGAAAGCACTTTTTTTCCCTACTTTATAGACGTGAGAACTTATTTTCAGAGGTGTTAAGTAACTACCAGAAGTGTGAATGTATTCTGTGTCTTTACATGGTTTAAAATTAGTGCAACTAAGATTTAAATGCCTATCCCTGTGATTACATGGGCCGAGCCTGGTTTTTTAATCATTGTATTGCATTATTCAGGCATTTTTATTATTGCCTTTGCTATTAATAGATAATTTTGAATGGGACTGATTCAATGTGTCAAGCATTATAATAAGATGCTTTATTATATTCTTTTTATTAGATTTATTGGGGTGACACTGGTTAACAAAATTATACAGGTTTCAGGTGCACAATTCCACAACACAATCATCTGTGAACTATATTGTGTGTTCACCACCCCAAGTCCAGTCGTCTTCCATCTACATTTATCCCCCTTATACCTTCCTCTACCTCCTCACTCTCCTCATCCCCCTGGCAATCACCACACTGTTGTCCAGTGTCTATGAGTTTTTTCTCTCTTTTTTCTTTTTTGCTCAAATGCTCCACCTACCCCTACCTAGCCCCACCCCTCCTGACTGCTGTCAACCTGCCCTCCATCCATGGCGTCTGTTTTACATGTACTAACTCATTTAAAGCTCAAAATAACCCCTAAGTAGGTATCCTTATTGATCTCATTTTACAGAAGAGGAAACTAAAGTACAAACAAGTAACTAATTCAAGGTTACACGATTAGAAAATGGTAAACAAGATTTGAACCTTGGCAGTCTGGTTTTCTTCTGTGGACTCGGAGTCCTCATGAGGGCTAAATCAAGAAGGGTATTTTATTGTCTGGCAACGTGGATATAAATGTGATTAGATACAGTTGTGTTATAGTAAGGTAGACTTTGGACAATTTCTAGCAGAACTCAAGGTGCATGTAGTGTAACTTGGGGCAGAAAAGAGTGTTACGAATGAAGTGTGTAATGACAACGGGCTGTCCTTGGGAAAAGAGTAAATTTGTGCACAATTCTATAGTGATGGGACAGGGATTATATACCTGCACCTCTTACTGCAAACAAGGTAAGTATCTGATACTTGAGGGTGTTCCATAGGAAAGTAAAGACATTGGATATATGTGTTGAATCCACCTCTTTTTAAAGTGCTGTGAAATGGAAATTAGTTATAATTGACCATCACTGATCTCAGGGAAATAAGGTGACTAAGTTAACATTTTCATTTCTTAGCAAGTATGTTACCTATGGAGGCTTCTTAGCAGAGGTTTTGATAACCTCCTGCAAACTACTCTAAGCCCATATTTTATACAGATGATTTATTAACCACACTTACTTCCTGTGCTTTTCAACTGTATTAGGCCACATGATTTCAACTAGAATCACTTAAAAAAAAATCTGAAAATTAAATCTGTTATTAATTGCAAAACATCACCATTAGATGGTTTAAAAAATCTTTTTAGGAATCATGACATATTTTTCTAAATAAAGGAAAAACTAATTGAACTGCCTGTATCACAAGTAGTGATGATTACTTTCAGTTTGCTTTCAGGAATTTTAGCCCTACCGATTAATATACTAACAGTGTTCTCTGGCCATTCCTGCTTTTAAAATATTTTTTTCTTTAAGCACTACATCTCTTCAGGAGCTGGTTATATAGCATTAGAAATTAGCCTGCCATACAAAAAAAATCATACTTATAGATCATTTTGTTAAGTATCTAATATCTGCATTGCTCTTTCTTTAATTTCTTCATGCTTATATTTGAAACATTTTAAAGGAGGATGCCAATTTTAATTGCATCCCAACCATAAGTTGCCTTTAACCAGGCTGTTTTGTTTGAGTTATGTGTATCATTGTGACATTCCTCACCCATGCTTCGCTTCATCCCAACCTTTAAGTCTAAATTGAAATGCACGTAAAATGTACTTTATCCAGTTGACAATACATTAGTAACTAAATATTCAGGTAGGAATACTTTAGATGAATTCCATGTATATTACCATCTCATCAAATGGTAGGCAGGCCTTTTTTAAAAAACTGTGAAAAGGAATAATTATAACTAATACACACACACACACACACACAAAAAAAAAAAAAAAAAATCTAGATAACTTTGTAGCCTCATGCTTTACTGCCTCCGGGTAAAAGCATGGGTCTTGAATCCAAAGAAGCCTGGTTCCTTTCCTTCATGTACCACATGCATCCTACCTATGAAACCCTGGGCAGGTCTTTAAATTCTGGGAGGAAGCCTCTGGTTTTAAAAGTCAATGGTGATATCTGTAATCTAGGTTGGATGAAAGAAATAATGTGATCACCTGTGTACATGCTTTGTGTTAGCTAACACCCGGTAAGTACCGTATTTTTCGGACCATAAGACGCACCGGACCATAAGACGCACCAGTTTTTAGAGAAGAGAAATGAAGAAAAAAAGATTCTGAAACAAATAGTATCCTAAAATATTTTATGTGCATTAAAACCCAACATCACAGTCATAAACACATGTAATCAACCCTGTAAAGTAAACAGCAGCATTTAGAACCATTTTAGAGCCGGGCAAGCACACAGAGACCACACAGAGCCAGGCAAGTAAAAAAACTTTTTTTTTACAGTATATGTGTAGGCTATATTTGGACCATAAGACGCAGGGACTTTTTCCCCCCACTTCTGGGGGGGAAAAAGTGCGTCTTATGGTCCGAAAAATACGGTACTTTATGAAAGGTGGCTATTATAATTACCAACATTTCAGCCATTGAGGTAAAGCTTTACGTATTCCATTTCTACTCTTTATCACAAACTTGCAAAAGTGATTGATACTAGAGATAAGAAACACTGAAGTGTCATCTTAATATCTTAAGTGGAAAGTTGGGATTTGAGTCCTATTCCTTACAATATGCTTCTCTACCTTTCAGATATTTCTTATTATAACATCCCCACAATCCAGTGATATAGCTGTTTTTATCTTACCCTCAGAGAACTAACTCAGGAAAAGTATGAAATTTACTTTATATCTTTTTTTTCTCACTCTGATTAATCAGTTTATGAATCTACAAATAAAAATGATCTAAATTTCCAGGCCTCTGAAGGTAAAAATGATATGATAGGATATGACAAAAAAAAAAACAACATACATTTTTATTTAATTGTGCATAGAATTAAGGTGATTGTTAAAAATCATGTTTAAAAATTAAAGCAAAATTGTAGATACATGGAGTTGAAAGAGTATTTCCATTTTTGTTATTTTTCTAGGAAAAAAACACCTCAGCTGGAGCATGAATGCTTTACTGAATTTATTTACTTTTGGCTTCTTAGTTAAAATTAATTGCAACATTAACATAAATTGAAATTTTTTGAACAGTAATTACATATATTATTCATGCTATTTTATATAATCTCAAAAAAGTATTTTTTAAATATATTTTTATTGATTTCAGAGAGGTAAAGAGAGGGGGAGAGGAAGATAGAGACATCAGTGATGAGAGAATCATTGATTGGCTGCACCTTGTACATTCCACACTGGGGATGGAGCCTGAAACCCAGGCATGTGCCCTAGCCAGGAACTGAACCGTGACCTCCTGGTTCGTAGGTTGATGCTATAGCACTGAGCCACAATGGCCAGGGAGAAAAATATTTAAAGTGGCTGTTAGGCCTGTCCTTTTCTTCAGCACGTCTTAGTACTCAAGATAATCTGCAAAAACTGGTCTATTCCAACACCACTTTTTAAAACACAATATTTAAAGTTTACAGTGTGCAACCATTAAAAAGAAGATGTACTCAAAATCCAAACTTGACTGTTCATTGCATCCAATAGTCTTGACCACACACAACTCCAGGATTTCAAGATCAGCACACGCTCTGTATTTTCAATCAACATCATCAGCGGGCAGTAATCCAGTTGGAAAAAAAAAAGTAAATTCCACAAATGAACAGACCAATCTTCTTTAAGAGGAAAACTAATTCTTTTCAATCTACTTTTTTTTTTTTTTACACCATTTCCCTCTATCTACTTAAGCTAGAATAAGGATAAATTTCCAAAGCTACCCAGTTGGAAAATAAATAGGTTCACTGTTTGTCTAGCATTCCAATCTTTGCAAATGTAAATCAGTCCAACTGCCCCTCATTTAAACTCTCAACTTCACAAAACATTGAAGGGTGGCTTTCGGTGCACAGTTTAATCTATCCACTAAGATTTCTGCTTGAACATCCTCTGAAATAGACTATCTGATAAAGAGAGACCACTATCAAAGGTCAGTGAGGTCAACTTGTATAATTACAAGTAGTTTTACTGGGTCAACTCTACCAGACACTGCTGTTTGAAGGTTAAATTGTTACAATTAAAAATATATACAGATCTCCCCAGAGTTACTTCATTGTTAAATGTACCAGAAACTGCACAAGCATTTATTTCTGACCTTAATTGTATCCAAAGTGTCACCGTGGGGAAATTACACCAAAAAAAAAAAAGCACTTATTTTGTTTTATTGCATAAAATAATAATTAGCTCCTGGGCACTAGCTTATGTATCACATCAATATTAAGAAGTTTGTTCAGGTTATGCCCTTTGGTTTAATTGAAAGTGCTCCAAGAAATGACATTTACTATTTTGTAGTTGATAAACTTGCTATAAATAAAGGAATATGGCCCAACCTCAGAGTCCTGGTGCTAAAACAACTTTCACTTCAGAATGACCACTTTCTAATTACTAGAATTTAATCACATTTTTATAACAAAGAGTAAAAGGAAGTTTTAAATGGAAAGCTTTAAAATGGGCTATTTTTTAATTGTTTGATTCATTTTAATGCCTTTACTTATTTTTTTGGCGTGTAAAGTGGATAAATGGCCAATCATGAAATCTTTCATAACCACTACAGTGAAATATTATCATTCCTTCTTGTTTTAAGGATCAGTTCCATGTTATATATCAGTTCCATTTTCTTCCTTATGTGGTAAAATAAAATTAAAAATTCCCTTTGTTGTCCTATATATTTTCCTCAATGTTCCTATGATTTTTATATGTAAAGGTAGGGTTTCAAAGTTCGTGTACAATGCTTCAGTTGTTGACAATAAAGGGAACTTTCGCGGCCACACTTTCTATTTCAGGGAATTACCGTGTAAAATTATTATTAGGAGAAAGAAATCTTCAAATCTGCAGATCTGAGTGAAAGGGTCTTAACACATTTTATTTTATTTTATTTTTTAATATTTTCAGATTTTGTGTCGGAGACAAATTTTTCCTCAAGAATAACATGATCCTTTGCCAGACGGACTACGAGGAAGGTTTAATGAAAGAAGGTTATGCACCCCAGGTTCGCTGATTTATCAACATCACCCTGTTAAGAACACAAAGCACTACATTCTTTTATCTTTTTTGCTCCACATGTATATAAGAATTGACACGGGAACCTACTGAATAGCGTAGATATAGGAAAGCAGGATGGATATATGAAATAAAAGGGGGACTGCATCTGTATGTAGTGATATTGCCCCAGTTCAGAGTTGAATGTTTATTATTAAAGAAAAAAAAAACATAATGTACATATTGCTGGGTTTTTTTGCTTGCTATTCCTTTTTGTGTCACTTGGCATGAGATGTTTATTTTGGACTATTGTATATAATGTATTGTAATATTTGAAGCACAAATGTAATACAGTTTTATTGTGTTACCATTTGTGTTCTGTTTGCTTCTTTGTATTGTTGCATTTAGTACAATCAGTGTTTAAACTTACTGTATATTTATGCTTTCTGTATCTACCAGCTATTTTAAATGAGCTGTAACTTTCTAGTAAAAAAAATTGAAGAGCAAATCTCACTAATGATACACATATAGATAAAGCAAGTCTAGCAACATTAAAAAACTAAAAAATAAAGACACACACAAAGCATTTTAAGCAACATTCACTATGATTGCCACCATGATTTAGTCTATCAGTGTTCTCTTTATAACCCCCTATTTTCAGGGGGTTAAGATCAGCTTTAAAAAAATGCATAAAAATTTCATCTTAAAGCACTTTCATTTTATATCAACATGAAAAGTGCCACTTTTAGAATAACTTTAAAGCTTAACAGTTATCCTTTTAATATTTTCTGTGTGTGTGTGTGTGTGTGTGCACGCACACGCGTGCTCTTTACCTATATTATGGTTTTGCTGTTTGTTTTTTTCAGCCATTCACCCCTTATGTGAACTAGTGCCTTTGGGTATCATGTAAATTTTTTCCAAAGGGTTACTTTAAGAAAGTATTAACACAAATTATAAGGTAACTTAAAATGATTAAATTTCTTGTACAAATTTAGCCCAGATTGCTCCATAAAAGCTGAGTGTTTAATAACTTATGGCCTGATACATTTCTGGCACTAAAAGGATTTGACTGTAAACTACTGAAATCATGATAATGCACATTGACGCTATGATGTAGTGAGGTTACTTTTGATCGGGCGACATAGTGCTCATAGAATCTTCTAGAAGAAGAGAAACAAAGGGATTGATAAAAAGCTGAGAACTGGTGATTATATATTTTTCTGTATTACATGCCACTTATTTTAGTGTTTAAAAATGAACACTTTAAAGTTTGATGCATCTTACTCTTGCTTTCTGTAATTGCCCATTCAGTATCCATTACACTTAAACTGAAATCTGTCATTCCATTTTTTAAAGGTGAAATAGTATTCCCTTACCTACATGATAGCTGATAAAGAAGAAAATGTTCTAGAAACAGAAATTATGGAGACTGATTATTTAGATTATAATTTAAGAAATTAAAAATGAGTCTATAACACCCTCTTCCGCATTGCTCACATTTTGCTTCTTTGCTTCTGTTCCCTAGCAATGAAACTACATGTTAACAATTTAATCCCATGCAGGCACAATGAAGCCTGTTTTTACTAGAGCAAATTTAGTGCTGTGGCTTTTTGTAATTTTTATTTTTTCTTGATTACTTGTATAGGAAACAATATTTCCCAGTGTTATTTACATACATATTTTGTCCTGTCGATATATGTATTGCAGATAAAAATTAAGTGTGATACCTGAGTTCTTGGTTTGGGGCCAAAATATTAAGCTGCAAATAATGCTGGTGTAGATTTGAGTTGTTTTAAAAATCAAAGCTTTATTATAGACATGCATGTAAATCTGGATATTGCCTCTCATTTTTAAGGAAATGATTCTGTGAAAAGTGAATGATATGTATTTTTCCAAATGCTTCATGGTTAAGAGTGTTCAAGTCACATGTCCCCCAAATGTAAGATACACCCAGAAAAAAATAGCTATTGAGGCCCAGAACAAAACTATTATTTTAGCCTTTGAGCCTTACATTTGTTTCATGAAAAGACTTGCATAGCCAAAACTAAAAACCCCAAAACAAAACAGAACAACGAATGGGTGCAGGGGGAACAGTGAGAAATGGCACCCAAATAGCGCCCTTTAAGAGTCGCTTGACATCCATGTGGATGTACAGTTTTAATTGCCAGTATCTTTTTCAAATGATCTTCTAAATATTTAACTGGTTTTTGCATACGCTAAGATCAATATTGTCAAAAATACCTGTAAACTGGGAAGAAACCGTTCAACTGTCCTTCCAACCCAAAGACCAAACCACGTTTTATTAACTGCCTTTTATTTTGCATAATCCTTTGGGAATTAATTCTTATGCTTTTCCTACGAAGGAAACTACTCACCTGGATTAAAGATTAAGGCCTTAATCTCCTTAGATTATCATTAATCCCTATGAATTTGTGAAACAAGACAGAAATAGGCCCTTTTGGAACTAATTGCCCATAAAGAGTAGCATTTTTGACCTGAAGTATTTAAGCTAATTGTCTTGACTATCCCAAGTCCCTGAATTGTTGTCAACTTTCCTCTTTGTGTTGTGTAGCCCTGATGTCACGTTGCTTGTTATCCGATGCCTCCAGTAGGACACCTCCGATGGAGCTTTGATTTCTCGAGCAGGGAGAGCTCCCTTCCTAATGTGCATCACGCATAGGCTGCCTCTGATGAAGGACCAGGAGCCTTCAGTTCACCAGAATGCTGGCTGAGTTTAAAAGCTGACCTGTGTTTGTAATTTCACTTTCATCTTGCTTAATAAATATCTGCTGGGTTCTTTCATTCGTGTTTTTTTTTTTTATATTTGGGTTTATGTTTTTAATAAAAGGGGTATGACACTATTTGATTGCTCTTAAAATTGACAAAATCTAGATGGCATCTAGAACGCAAGCATTAAGTGCATGAAGAAGGGGGGGGGAGTATGTAAGGCTTTTAAAGGGTAAATCGTAAGCATAAACAAAGTAGCTCAAATGCTTTCTCCAAATTGTATATTTAAGGTATCTGAGCTAGGTAGTTTACTGCTATTTACTTTTTTTGTGGGGAAAATAAAGCTGTCAACATGAAGGTAGCAATTACTGGGTGTAATTTTGAACATACATACAAATTTTAAGTGATCTTTCTGAAAGCAACTGTATTGGCAGACTAAATTTCAAGATCTCTCTTTTCTGCATGATGAATTAAAGAAAAAAAAACAAAACAAAAAAAAACACAACTCAATCCTACATTTTCAGGGACAAGATGGTGTGCCTTACCTGAAGCTGGGTGCTGAAGGTTTTATCTGTAGTCAAATCTACCATAGACAAGTGGCTTCCTTCTAACTATCCCTTTAGGCAAATATCCTCAGAATAGTCACTTAAACAATTTCATAAAAGTGATATAGTCTCTGCATGCTCAGTGTTCACTTCAGTAAGTTGTAGAAACAATCTGCATGTTTATTGTAATAGTCCATTAGCACAGAATGCAGTTTTAGCAAAAGCCTTTTGATGATTACTTTTTCTTAAAAACACCATGCTATGTAATAAAGAGGGAATATGCAATATGCAAATTGACCATCACATCACGACAAAGATGGTGGCACCCAGTCCCCTCAGCCCCACCAGAGTCCCCCGGTCCTTTCAGCCCTGCTGGGGTGGAGGGGGGAGCAGCAAGCATACAGTGGGGCCGGACCCACCCTCAGCCCCCCAGGTCCCCGTGGCTGGTCCATGGCACAAACAAGGCTTGGATGGCAGCTGCCCAGCCACCTAGGGCCAACCCGAGGCACAGGCAAGCCTCAGATTGCAGCTGCCCAGCTGATGCTTGAGGCACAGGCAAGCCTCAGATGGTGGCTGCCCAGCCACCCAGGGCCACCTGAGGCTCAGGTAACCAGGTCCAACTGAGGCTTGTGCTGCCAGCAGTGGCAGCAGCAGAGGTGTGATGGGGATGTCACATTCCCCTGATCACTGGACTGTGAGGGCTCGCCAGGCTGAGGGACCCTAATTGAAGGTAATAGAAAGCCAACCTTTAATAGAACCTCAGATGAATTTTCATGCACTGGGCCTCTAGTTCTATATAATAAAAACTTAATATGCTAAGTGTCCAGTGGTCAGGTTGGCTATTCAACCAATCAAAGCATAATATGCTAATGAGATGCTAAAGCTGCCAAACAGCTCACTATGACATGCACTGACCACCAGGGGGTAGGCAGTTGACTGGTCAACAAGTCTCTATAACGTGCATTGACTACCAGAAGACAGATGCTCTGACTGTAGGTTAGCTTAATTCTGGGGTCTGGCCAATCAGGACTGAGTGAGATGGGCCAGACACACCCTGGAGCCCTCATACAGTCCCTCCCCAGCTGGCCAACCTCCTGCATCCCGCCCAGCCCTGATTGTGCACCAGTGGGTCTCTTGGCCTAGCCTGTGCCCTCTCGAAATCCGGGACCCCTCAGGAGATATCAGAGCCAGTTTCTGCCCAATCCCATAGGCCAAGCCAAGGCACCCCACTAGATATCTCTTGAATGTGATTTTAATGCAGTTGAAGGTAATAGAAAGCCAACCTTCAATAGAGCCATGAATTCAAGGAGTATTTATTGAGAACCTACTATGTGACAGGCCTAGCCCAGAGCACTCAGCCTCCTTTGGGCAGACTTAGAATACTAGGGAACCTCAGATGACTTTAAGGTGTCTTTGTACTGATATGTACTCATCTCAAACCTACTAATAATGAGCACACAAAAAGCAAATACGATCTTCTACCTATTCAGCTTGTCATGGCTCTGAAAGGCCCAGAAAATATCTCAGGTAATCAATGTGTTCGGAGAATTATCTCACACAAATTACTCATTAACTCAATAGCACATAATAAAAAAAGAACATCAATTAATTAATGAGTCACCCTCAGATCACTCTGATTACAAAAGAGCTCTGTTGAAACAGCGGTTATAAATGGAGCTGCCTCTCTTTCCTCATTGTTTGCAATTGGCCCGTTTATTTGGCTGAAACCAGTGTCATATTTAACACATGCCTGTAGGTAATTGTGTGATTAGTTTCACAAATGAAGAATTCTGAAAATCGACTGCTTTGTAAGACCTTAGAAATGGTCAGGAAATTAAAGGAAACCCTCATTTTCACAACAGCTTCACTTGAAGCCAAGTTATTAAAAGGGTATTATCTATCCAAATGGTATACTTCTGCTACCAGCCAGACTCTGAGACTTCGGCTCTTGCCTTCTTGAAGGAAAGGTTTTAATTAAGAGACAAAGTGCAGCAGCGAAGCAAGCAAGAATTTATTGACCACAACAAATGCACACCCAGGACAGTGAGACAAGAGAGGGCTCAGGAGAAGCCACAGGAGAGCCTAGTGGGCGGCTTTGGCTCCCTGGGAAGTCAGAGAAAGGGGGGCCTTAGAGAGAGGTTCAGAAGGTTAACCCTGGACGAGCTGATGCTACCCATTACTCCCCTGGTTGCCGGTCTCCTGGGATCCCTTAAAGGGAAGGAAGGGGGTAAAGGAATGGCACAGGCCGGCTCCCGGGGGCGGGGGGAGAGCTTGCACGGGAACTTTGTGTTGAGGGTATTTATTTCCCTTGCGGGTGGGAATCTTAAGGGAGATCTCAGCGGAGGCTATCAATAAAATATTCTTCAGCTTCCCAGCTGTGCTTTTTCAGGGTCATGGTCTCCACTGATTGGTCGGTAACGGGGCAGGGGGTCCAGGGGTTCGTTAGCCTTTGCAGCTGGTTCTGAGGCAGCCACAGTGTCGCTTGTCTGGTTTTGCTACTTTATTATTATTATTATTTTTAACTGAAATACAAGTGAGGCCTCGATGTTATCTTTAGGGAGGAAAAGTCAGGGGAGCTAAACCGTCTGACCAGCAATATGAAAGATCAGGGGTCCAATCCGCAAGGAAAGTTTGAAAGGTATGTGGGTGACGGGTCCTTGTTTTCCCAGCTTTGCCCTCTGCTAGGCACCTGAGGCTTTCAGCCCTGGTGACCTTAAGTATCCAATCCATCGCCCTTGCCCTGCTCCTGTCTGTCTAACTGCCTATTACACGTCTACATTTATAATCACCATGTAAGACTTCCATAGAAGGGTTAGCTGCTAACACAGTTAATAAAACTTACAATGCTTCAGAATACACAGAATTTAATCTCAATAACTTTTCACAAACACTGAAATGAGCATGACCATTTTCATAACTATTTGGTGGGCCTGGTTGGGAAGGGATTAACAGCAATTGGAGACAAGATGAAAAGAAACATACAAAGCCAGCCGGGAAAGTTTCCTATCTCGGTAAATGCCACGCCAATAAGCTTATAGAATAATTATATCAGCTCCCTTAGGTAAGTCAGAAACATCTGCTGGTAACACATAGCAGGTGTTAACAATTACACATACTGAGATTTTTAAAAATGTTTTTAATTAAAAGAATTTTTGTCTTCTGAAAAGGAAAATATGTTAAATTCAAAGGTACTCCTGTTTTGAGTGTGCAGAGCACGTAGTGCACAAAATTGCAAAGCCCAAATCGTCTTGGATCAACCGGGTTTTGTGTTTAGTTCAGATCATGGCAATCAAAAGTGAGTTAGAATTCATCGCACTGTTTACATAGTCAGTATTCTGAGCTGAATACTCATGAAATTTGGATAGCAGGGCTGATTACAGAATATTTTGGCTTTATTACCAAGGCGTTTGCAGTTAACCGGACCAGATTTAATGGGCACAGTACAAAGAAAAAGGGGAGCAAGAGACATTCAGACAACAGAGCATCTAAATCTTTCTTAACCCCGCAGAAGACTTTAAATCACTGGAAATAAAACAGTCCATGTGTAGCATGTAACGTTATCATATACGGTAATAGTTAGCATTTACTGAACCCTTTCCATATATCAGGCAGTTTCCCATACCCACGTAATTTCCACAGCACTATTGTAACATAGGTATTATTACTCTGTTTTATGGATTTTAAATAAAAGCCCAGAGAGGTTATTTAACTGGCCCTAGGTCATACAGCTAGTAAGTAGTAGACCTGAGATTTAAACAGCTTTTAGGCTGTAAGGTGTGGTCACTGTTAAAGGATTGTCATTATTATTATTATTATTATTATTATTATTATTATTTATTACAGTCATTATTTTCTGGCCAAGAATTAGAAGTTACTTGTGCATGAGCAAAAACCCCACATATTTTAGAATTAATGTCTTCTTTAATGATAAAAATTGTGAATGAAAGTGATTATAATTTCCTAGATACAATCTACTTAGAAATTATTTTTTCTCTACCACACCCAAAGGGATTTATTTGAGCCTGCAAAGTCAGGATAGCAAGATTAGAGGATCCCTAGTAGGAAAAGCAGTGTTAAGAGCAAGAGGTAGTCAGAAGATGAGAGGAACTCAGAGCAGAAAGCTGCAGTTTTCTGTATGAGAAAGAGCATGCTATGGTGATGTAAGGCTAGACTAGTCTCAGAAGTCAAGATAAGAAAATTAGAATGTCACCCGTCTTTGATATTTTATAACTTACTTCCATAAGATGATATGAAAACAAACTTAATGGGAGAACAGCAACCTGTGTCAAGCTTTGCGTTCGCTGGTTTAAAATTCACAAGCTACATTCAGATGCTGAGTCCTGGTCAGCAGCCAAATAGCTAAGGAACATTTTAATCTCAGAATTACCTTGGTAAACCAGAATAAAGCAATAGTGGGCAAAGCAGTTATCCTTAAGGTAATCCAGAGCAAAATTTGACCCAATACGTCAAAAAAATTTTCACAACATTCTTCCTTTCCCTGCTTGGTCTGATTGCTGCCATCACCATAGGTACTTCCATACATTGGAGGCCTTTTAAATCTAAATCATTCCAGCTACGTGGGAGTGGGGACTTCCACCACACAAGAGACTTCTGTGAACTTGAGCTTAGAACGGTGATGATCACTGAAGAAGGTGGTCAAATGGGTTGCCTACACAATGTCCTGAGCCTAGAAGGCACAATGCAAACCCCTCCCCGCAAAAATTTTAGTTGTATAATTGCTTAGGTTAATTACAGCATGACTCACTAAAATATCCCTAACAACACCCCGTTTTTCACAGCCCAGGGTTGGTGGAGCAGCTAGGTTGTCTTTGACCAAGTACCCCTGTACTCTTCTTCGAATCTCCTCAACTTAGTGAGAATAGTAGCAAGAGCTAGGAGAAGTCACAGAGACCATATCTGAGACCGTTATTGGTACAGGAGGGAAACAATTGGAGAAAATAGGGAATAAAGGAGAGACAGGTAACTTTATGGTAAAAAAAAAAAAAAAAAAAAAAAAAAAAGTCATTGAGGACTTATCATGTGTGTAGCCAATAGCACTAAATTTGTTTTATTTTATTTTATTTTATTATTTTATTTTATTTTATTTTTGCCTGAGAGACGTTGGTGCTTGAAATATAAGGTGCACTGCTATTTATTCTTTATTTAATGCTCAATTTATTAAATATATAACTCTAACAAATGGCGTTTCTCTAAACATCTGTACACCATTTAAACAGCTAATAAACCAAAACTTATACATTTAATAAATCAGATCCAACCATTTAAACATTGATTAGGATCTCAGTTAAATTTTTCTAAACATTTCAATAGAATCCCATCTTCTATGCTACAGGTACTTTAAAATCAGACAGAATTTTTTACAATGTCCAAACTTATTTAGGGAAAAAAAAATCTGTAACAAAAATTGTTGATTAAAATTAAAATTTGCTTCATATTTTTCAAAGTTTATGTTAATTGTAATTCCATATTGAAAATAGAAAGTAGCCCTGGCCAGTGTGGCTCAGTTGGTTGGGCATTATCCTATGCATCAAGATGTTGCTGGTTCCATTCCTGATCTGGGCACATGCCCTGGTTGCAGGCTTAATCCCCAGGAAGGGGCATGCAGGAGGCAGCCAATTTATGCTCTACTCTCACATTGATGTTTCTCTCTCTTCCTCTCTCTCTAAAAACCAATAAACTATTCTTTTTAAAAATTGCAAAATATTATCTCAACTAGCAGAGGTTGCAGGGTTTGTATTGTTGATTATATGAACCTCTGTTGGGGCAGGAGAATAAGCTAATTTGTCCAAAATTACCCAAATTTGAGTCAGCACACATGAATTTGGCCAATAATCTAATAACCATTCTTTCTTGTTACGTCAAAAGAATAATTTTAAGTGTAAGTCTTCCACATAGTTTATAATTTCCCATAACTCAATGCTTTTCTCCAAATTGATGTGTTAGGATTATTATAAGCTTATATGTGTCATTAAATATCTTATTATAAGTTACAGGCTCATTTAGAAATTTTTATCTCCCAAGAAATAAGGAATCATAATCTATAGTTAAATGTCCTATTAGGACATTCAACTAATCCTCTTTCTTACACGTATTATTGGACTCCCTTTTGAACTGATTATAATGCAATAGCACCTGTGTTGATTAGCACTCTGTGTTCTTGGTGTAATTTGACTTACAATTATCCACATTTAATCTTCTCTATTTAGAAAAAGAGACAAATACAAATTGACACTGAATAAATAAGTATGCATTCGGTAGAAGGAACAGAATTCATATACCATTATATTTGTTTGTATGTTTTTGTTTTTGTTTGTTTTTATCTTTTAACCCCTTCATCTATTTCTCCCACCCAACTCACTGCCTCTGGCAACCACCAATCTGTTCTCTGTATCTATTAGCTATTTGTATTTGTTTAATTCCACATGTTAGAGAGATCATAAGGTATTCATCTTTCTCTGTCTTACTTATTTCACTTAGAATATTGTCCTAAAGTGTGTCCAGGTGGCTGCAAATGGCAATATTTCATTCCTTTTTTATAGAGATATAATATTCCATTATATGTACATACCCATTCATCCATTGATGGGTACTTAGGTTGTTTTCATAACTTGGCTGTTATCAATAACTAGAGGCCTGGTGCATAAAAATTCATACACTGAATGGGGTGGTCCCTAAGCCCAGCCTGCCCTCTCTCACAGTCTGGGAACCCTAAGGGGCGGGAAGCAACCCAATGATCAGGGAAGGTGACACCCCATCACACCTCTGCTGCTGCACTGCCAGCAGCACAAGCCTCGGCTGGCCCTTGTTACCTGAGCCTCGGGCAGTCCTGGCGGCTGGGCAGCTGACATCTAAGGCTTGCCTGTGCCTCGGGCATCAGCTGGGCAGCTGCCATCCAAGGCTTGCTTTCACCTCAGGCCAGCCCTGGGTAACTGGGGGGCTGAGGGAAGTGGGGGTCTCCAGGGGCAGGCAGGGCTAAGTGGACTGGGCGCTGCCAGCTTGTGGCTGTGGGCACCGCCATCTTTGAAGGTGTGGCAGTCAATTAGCATATTCCCTCTTTATTGGCTATGGGCGTCTCCATCTTTGGGACAGCATAAGGGTCAATTAGTATATTTCCTTTTTATTAGATAGAATGCTGCAATGAACATGGAGTGCATATACCTTTTCAAGTTTGTGTTTTCATTTTCTTCAGATATATACCCAGAAGTGGAATTGCTGAACCATAAGATAATTCTATTTTAATTTTTTTGAGGAACCTCCATGCTGCTTTCCATAATGGCTGCACCTATTTGCATTCCCACCAACAAAGCACAAGGGTTCTCTTTTCTCCACATCTTTGCCAACATGTATTTGTTGTCTTGATAACAGCCATTCTAACAGGTGTGGGGTGACATCTCATTGTGGTTTTTATTTGCAAAATCTCTGATTATTAATGATGTTGAGCATCTTTTCATGTACCTGTTGACCATCAGTATGTCTTCTTTGAGAAAAGTGTCTATTCAAATCTTCTGTGTATTTTAAAATCAGATTGATGTTGTGTGTTGTTGTTTTTTTTGCTATTGATATTAGTTGTTTTTTTTTAAATATATTTTGCCTATTGGCACCTTACTTAGCTTTTATATATTATAACTATTCTGTATACTTTCCATTAACTTTTCCCCTTTTAAGGACAATCATAAACCCATGGCTTTTATAAACTCAAATGCATTGCAGATGGATTTAGTAGTACATTATGTTTCAAGTATTGTGTGTCTGAGTATAATTCTTACTGTAAGTGTCAATCAAAAGTTTGTTTTGTAAGACACTATATTAGAACCTAGACTGCCCATAATAGAGGGCTAGAGAGAAAAAAGCAGGGTGCAGCACAATAAGGAGAGCAAAAGGTGAACTGGTCCAGTAAAAGGTATTCAACCTGAAAATTGCTGAACCCAAACAACACAGTGGAAAAGCAACAGTAACAGTAACCATTGAGAAGGAAAGTATCAGTATTGGACATTAGTTGGACACTAAAAAGAAGAGAATGAATAAACTGAAGAAAAACTGAAGAACTGAGACCCTGACCTAACCACCCATATCTACCAGAGTATACTACTCCCTTCACCAAGGATATTTGACAAGAGTGTATTTCTGCTACACTGTTATCATCAGGTTGATTACTTTTTGCACATCTTGTTTACTTTTTAGGTAAACATGGTTATTATTTATTTCAAAACACAATTTTCTTGATCCCAGTTAAACCCTTTCCACACTTAAACCGTGAAGGTAGTGGTTACAGCATCAGCTTTGCCATCAGGAATACAGTGATCCAAAGAAAATTACTTAGCTCCATTGATATCAGTTTTCTCACCTGTAAAATGGAAGATACTTATTCCAAAAGATTTTAATGAAGACTAGAGGCCCGGTGCACAGATTTGTGCACCAGTGGAGTCCCTTGGCCTGGCCTGTCTCTCTTGCAATCCAGGACCCCTTTGGGAGATGTTGGAGGCCTGGTGCATGGATTTGGCCTGATCTCTGCAGGCCAGGCCGAGGGACCCCACTGGTGCCTGAATCCATGCACCAGGCCTCTAGTATGCATATAAGATCTTTGGTTAATCTCTTCCCACCCACCCCCTTTCCCTCTGAGATTTATCATTCTTTTCCATGTTTTCATGCCTGTGTGTTGAGTGTCTGCCCTCTAGTGGTCAGTGTGCATCATAGCTACCAGTTGATTAGTTGCTTAGGCTTTTATAGATATATTAGAGGCTCAGCATGTGATTGAAAGTCAGTGAGGAGGCACACTACCTCTCACCATGCAAGGAGGCACCCCGAGAGGGGCCTGACTTGCACAGCACAGGCCACCGCCGTGGCAGTCAGGCTGGACCAGTGCCGTGGGAGGCTGGACTGGCACCTGATTCACAGCGTCCCTGGCCCCCCTGCCTGTGTCCATTTTGGGGCCACCTGAGCCACCACACCAGCTCGGGCAGGGCCCCCTGCCTCTGTCTCAGTCTCTCTTCCAGGCCTCACCTGTGCATGCAACCTCCTCCTGTCTGGTCGTGACCCAATATGGAGTCCCAGCCTAATTTGCATATTACCTCTTTATATAGATAGATTAAATGAAGTAATCTATGTCAAGTACTTAGCACAATGCCTAATATATGGTGTTCACAATATTATTACTTTCATTATTTGTATTAATCCCAAATCCTCTAAGAACCTCTTAAGTGCTGTTTGCCATGATAGTGGTAATCAACCTCAGTGAGCACCAGACATGATTTATGTCCCATTAGGCAGACATGGGCAAAGGATAATAATTACAGATGAGCATTTAACAAGCAAACTAGAAAATTTCTTCTAAGCAAACTGTTGAAATTTAGAGAGAAAATGAAGTTGGGGGTCTAGGCCGTGTGTGTGTGTGTGTGTGTGTGTGTGTGTGTGTGTGTTATCATATGTGTGCCTAGAATTTATACTGGAGCAGCCTGCATTTCTGATATTTAGCCAGAGGAACTCAATAATCACTATATCCATATGGTCAGTCATGTAGACATTTATTGGGGACCTACTGCATGTCAGGTTCTCTGCCATGTCCCCCGAGGAATATAATGAATAGTCCCTGAACTTGCAAATAACTCTTAACCTTATTGAGGAAGAAGTGATTTATTCTGTCTGGACACCTGAATAGGCTTTCCAATAGACAATTACATTCAGTCTTGAAGAACCATTGGGAAATGTTGAAGGGTGGTGTTTTTACAGGAACCACCCTTAATTTAAGTTCACCAAGCAGTTAGTTTTATGGTGACTCACCCAGCTGACAGGCCATAGAAAATAACCAAAGATTTTGAAAAGTTATATAGCAACGTTCAAGAAGATTGACTCAAAGTAAAATGTGCAGGGTGGACCAGGGAGAGGTTAGAGAGGATGTTGAGCATTTAGTCAAGAGGTCTTTAAAAAAAAGAAGAGAGAGAGAGAGAGAGAGAGAGAGAGAGAGAGAGAGAGAGAGAGAGAGGAAGAGAGAGAGAGAGAGAGAGAGAGAGAGAGAGAGAGAGAGAGAGAGAGAGAGAGAGGAGAGAGAGAAAAGCACCTTCATAGCATTGAGGGATAAAAAGAGGGAGGGTAAACAATAGAAAAGTGGTGATTTTTACTAAATATGACATTTGACTAAATGTGAGGGGTACAATGGAGAAGGGTCACATATGACTCTGAAATTTGAGGATTTTTACCCTAAATTATCATACTTTATTTGAGTTAATGGCAACCAGACCTAGAAAAAAAGAGGGAATAAGAAGAGATGTGTTATCTCTGCTGACTCTCTAAGTGTAAGGAACACCATGTTTATCATGAAGGTGCAGAGTTATATTCCTGCCTCAGAAATTTTTGGGGCTTTTGAGGAAAAATGAGACGTAATAAACAGTATAAGTTGGAGTGGTAGAGCTTGCTAGTTTCCACTCAGTATCCCCTTTTCCTTTCATTCTCACCAACAGCCTATGGGGCAGAGATGTGTCAAAGCAAAATTTTCTATTTCACTGTTTCTTTTGCATAAGGGTTGGCCAATGGACACAGTTCTGGATGATGGGATAGAAGAGAGAGTCAATGGAAGCTTTTTTCTGGGCAGCTTTTGGCTCTCCTGATAGGGGCATCACTTCTTTTTTTATTATTTCCTTCTTCCTGCTTGGAATGTAACTGGCAGCCTGTGCTGGACCAGCTCTCAAGCATAGATGATCAGGAGGATGAAAAGACAAACCTAAAGGAGCCGGGGCATTGATGAAATCGTGGAGCCACTGTAGCAGAGCAGATCTGAGCAGACTTGAATGAACTTGAACTATGTAGCCTACCTCTGAACATCTCAAGTGGTTTGATTGCTTCTTGTCACTGTGGTTAGGTTTCTATTGCATGCAGTCCAAAAGCAACTCCTAACTGGCACACCTGCTTGCAAAAACTTGGAAAATGTTATTGGTACTTCATATGATTTCAGCCTTAACCTGGTTCAGAAAATTCTGAATTTTTCACTGATTTTATGAGAACTAACATTATGGTTTTATCTCTTGTCCTTCCAACTCAGCTCCTTCCTATCACAGGAGAAGCCATATCCTCTATCAAGGGGAGCAAGAAGGTAGAGATTCTTGTGTGTGTGTGTGTGTGTGTGTGTGTGTGTGTGTGTCTTATTTTCTCTCTCATCTTACGCAACCCCAAAACTCTATCCTGGCTTTACGACAATAAAGTTAGCATTTCCATTAAAATATTACAATTTATCTAATTTTATATATGGTCAGTAGAGAAGGCTGAGATTTTATTAGACTGTCATAAAATAATATAGGCAGAAGATGCAGGGATATAGCAAAGGTATTTTCAAGTAATTAGAACTACAGACAGATAAAAAAGAAAGCCATTGTGCAAATGTCAGTCCATTCAAGGTTATTTCACCTAGAGGAGATAATGTCAGAACCCTGCTTTGGATGTAAAGGAAATTTTGAAAGTCTTTCTGCCTATCCCAAAATCCTGTCTGAATATCATTTCTGATCTATGAACTTTTTGTCTGTCTGAAGATAAAAAGAAAAAACAAAGACAATATTTACATATATTTTGCATAACCATATTTACTCAAAATACTTCTTTAATCTGATATTTACCTTTCGTACATTTGAGGGCATATACAAATAGCTGTTTCTTTATGAAAATATTGTGATGGTACATAATGGTTCTATTTTTTTTCCATTAACTTAATTGGAGAAATAAACAGCCACCCACTTCATTTTTCTCCCTATTTAAAACATATATCTAGCCTAAACTGGTTTGGCTCAGTGGTAGAGCGTCGGTCTGCGGACTGAAAGGTCCCAGGTTCGATTCCGGTCAAGGGCATATACATTGGTTGCAGGCACATCCCCGGTAGCTGGTCGATGTTTCTCTCTCATCAACATTGGTAGCTCTCTATCTCTCCCCCTTCCTCTCTGTAAAAAATCAATAAAATATATATTTTAAAAAAAGAAAGAAATATGTATCAGGTATATTTTTTAAAAAATAAAATAAAATAAAAACTTATATCTAAATATGTATATACAAATGAGTGAAATCTTTTCATTTTATTTTATTTGGTTGTGGGTCTAAAAATCTGGTTCAACCATGAGTCTCTCAAATAAAAAGTCTGCATTTAATAGCTACCTTTTAATCTAATCTTATGCATCACTCTGTCTAGATTCCAGTGCTATATAGAAAAGTTAACTTAATAGTTCACTATTTTCTAAGGTATCACCTCAAGAGTATTTCCTTCCACTTTTTTTTTCGTCTTCCCCTTGATTCCGGGAACACAGGGAACATTTACTCAGTACTTTCTAAACAGTGGGATAAACATTCAGAAGCATGGAGAGGAGGGAAGAGATGCAAAGGCTTTGAGATATATGAGACATACTCTTTATCCTCAAGTAGCTCACAGTCTATTGGGGGAGCAGGAGCAAAACAGCTTCATAGTTATGTCATGCCATTGGCGTATAGGTAGGACACTCTAGGAGCAGAGAGGAAGGAGTGCCTAATTGGGAGCCTATGAGCCATACATTCTGAGTCTTAGAGAAAAGTAGAAGTGCTTCCAGGGGATTAGGGAGAGGAAGGAAAATTAATCCAGGCATCTGCAAAGACTGCAATGCGAGATTCTAGTGGGTTAAAGGAACTGCAATGGGCCTATGGAAGAGTTAAAATTTAATATCTAGTGAAGGGCCCTGCAGAATAGTAGTCTCCAAATCTATGGAGCTTTAAAATACAGTAATCCCATTTTATCGGCGGGGGGCGAGGGGTATACTTTCCAAGTTCCCCAATGGATGCCTGAAACTACAGATAGAACACTCTATTTGGGGTGGTCAAACTAGTATTACAATTGTTCATATGGAAAAACACATGCTCCTCTGTGATTTGAGTACTCACAACTGTAAACCTACTTTTGCAAACCCCTATGTACTATGATTTTTCCTATACATACATACCTATGGTGAAATTTAATTTACAAATTAGGTATGGTAAGAGGTTAACAACAATAAGTAATAATAAAATAGAACAATAATACCGTAATAAGTGTTATGTAAATATGGTCTCTCTTACAAGATCTTTTGTACTCAGCTTTTTACTCAAAGGAAGCACCGTACAGATTCTCTTTAGCATATCCAAATTAACAGAATTACTAGTCTGGTGCCTTGGGGCCATTATTAAGCAAACTAAGAATTACTTGAGCCGAAACCGGTTTGGCTCAGTGGATAGAGCGTCGGTCTGCAGACTGAAAGGTCCCATGTTCTATTCCAGTCAAGGGCATGTACATTGGTTGTGGGCACATCCCCGGTGGAGGGTGTTTTCAAGAGGCAGCTGGTCGATGTTTCTCTCTCATCGATGTTTCTAGCTCTCTATCCCTCTCCCTTCCTCTCTGTAAAAAATCAATAAAATATATATTTTTAAAAAAGAAAGAAATATGTATCAGGTATTAAAAAAAAAAAAGAATTATTAAACGTAGCCCTGAAAGGCCTTGGTAGTAGATCTGGTAAATGAGTCAGTTACTAAGTGACCAATGGATGTGTAGTAGATACACTGGACAAAGGAATGAGTCACAACCCTGGTGGGACAGAGCGGAACATCAGAAGATTTTTACCACACTACTCAGAATAGTGTGGCAATTTAAAACTTATGAATTGCTTATTTCTAGAATTTTCCTTGTAATATTTTCAGACTGTGATCGACCATAGGTATCTGAAACTATGGCAAGTGAAACGTCAGATACAGTCCCCAACTGTATAGATGTAAGTGTATGTGTGTGTGCGCGCGTGTGTGTGTGTGTGTGTGTGTGTGTGTGTGTTTTATACAAATGAATGAATACTTGTGTGTATATCTGTATGTATAACAGATATTTCAACATAGTAGGTTATTCATTTGAAAAACTCTATAGCAATTCTGATGACTTATCGGGTATGGAGACCACTATTAGAGGAGCCCCTGAAGAATTGCAAGGCAGGGAAGGCATAATCAGATTTACATTTTAGGAAATTCGGTCCCATAACCTTATGAAAGGTTATGTAAATATGGTCTCTCTTACAAGGAGGCTATAAGCTGTGTAGTTGAAAAGAATGAGGATTTAAAAGCAAGAGAGTGGAGTCAGAGAGAAGGTATACTTCCGATACACTCAGGAAATAGCCACTACAGGGAGGGATAGTAGTTTGTTGGGGAAAAAGATGAATTTTAGACTCTTCCTTTTAAAATTGGTTTGGAATAGAACTTGGAAACACAGGTATTTATAATTTTTAAAAATTCCTGAAGAGGAACCTGTAGGAATTGGGTTTTGTGCACTGGGTGATAAAGGTAATATCCTATATTCTTAAAATCATATTACTTTGACAACTTAGTAAAATCATAAGACAGATCTTACTTACTCAAGTGTAAAAGCCTCATTTAAAATGTTAAATTTAATCTGAACTTGATGAGATATGCAAGGGTTTATAAATTAATTAGAGTGACAGATGTGTTACCCTGACCTACCATATTAATTTGAATTAAGATATCATTTCAGGGTTACCTTTTCACTTGGTACCAAAACAGAATTCTAACCAGAATTACCAGTTCCTATTAGTCATACATGATCCCAAGAACTGTTCATTAATGTCTTTACTTCTATCAAAATCATTTCTTCTGTCTGTCCTTAGAAAAGACTGTTGGGGCTACAGATAGATGGAATTGATAATTCTGATACTTTGGATTTCATTTTTACACTTGGTTCTTTCAGACACAGTGAACCTCGTGAAGTACAATGAAATGTGGTAATTTATCAGTGTTATAGATTACTTATAGTCTTGCTTAGAAGTCAGTATAAGACTAAATGGATAAAATAATTGTTTAACGTTCAATAAAAGTGTCCTTAAACAAGGAAATAGCTCATTACATAAACTTTTTCTTCACAAGAGGAACAGCTAGTAGCTTTTAGAAAAGAGTCCACATACATGCCAAGTTAGCAAGTTTCTACCCAGGCTTTAGAAAGAGACTAAATGGCCCTTTCCAATGGTTGACAGCCCTCTTCAACCAACTTTTCTCCTTTCAAGTCTAAATCTTTTGTTTCACTTTCAGCCTTTTCTCCTCTTGCCTGTCTTTAGTGGGTGAGAGATAGAAATGCTTATCAATTGTTCTCTGAATAAAATACTGAAAATACCCACAGATCATCTTGAAATTGTTCCTCATCCAGAAAAAAATCCCCAATCTTTTGACCTTTCCTCAAAGGTCTTATTTCCCAAAACTTGGATAATCTTGATGGCTTTCCTCTGAACATTTCTTTGATGTTTTCACGTGTATTTTTGGTTGTGGAGCTCAGGAGTGGGCACAGCAGTCTTCCTGGTGTGAAATGTACTTAAAAACATAGGTAATGAGCATCACATCCTACATTGTTGTTTTAGGTATGATATCAATATCATGCAGCTTTTTTCCCTAATAAAAAAATCAAAATTTTGCTAATTCATTGTGAATTTGCATGGTTCCACTATGGACCAGAGGTATTTTACTACATATTGCTGGGGAATTTTCATGATGTTTCCTCTCTCTCTTTCTCTTCCTCTCTCTCTCTCTCTCTCTCTCTCTCTCTCTCTCTCTCTCTCTCTTTTTAGAATAAAAGGGTGGGAGAGGGAAAGAAGAGAGGAAGAAAGAGAGAGAGAGAGAGAGAGAGAGAGAGAGAGAGAGAGAGAGAGAGAGAGAGAGAGAGAGAGAGAGAGATGGATTAGTTGCCTCGCTTCCACATGCCCTGACCAGGGCCGGGAATCAAACCTGCAACCCAAGTACATGCCCTTGACTTGACCATGAATCAAACCCAAGACCCTTCAGTTGTTGGGCCAATGCTCTAACCACTGAAAATACTGCCCAGGTCTTTTCTCTGTCTTTGTCACAAGTGAACATATGTGCCCATATCGGTCATGTTGAAATTTGATCTAGCACAGTAGTGAGCAAAATTAAACACTAAGTCCGCAGCTGACTCTTGTGGAAGCCACTTGCTAATTGATGACTAACTAATAGGTATAATTTTCAGTTGTGTGTTCACTGGGAAGCATCTGAATGCCACTCTCTGGGGGATGATTGATAAAAGTGGGAGGTGGGCTAGAGAAGAAGAGTTGTGACTTAAGGCAATGGGGAGACCAAAACAAAAGGTGAAAGCAGAGTTTTAAAAATGCTGAAAAAATTAAAGAACCAGAAAGGGAACCTAATAAGAAATCAAAGTTGAAGGAGACCAGAGCTAAGCACTGAATTCAGCTTTAAAGGTTAGAAAGGAAAGACAATAAAAATGTATGATGGTAAATGTGGTGGAGAGGAGCAGACACACAGTGATTACCCAAGAACAATCTTTCCCACCAATAATTTAGGCTTGCCATTATGACCAGATCTGGTAGGGCTAAGGGATATGATAGTCTGGCTTAAAAGGGCTGGGAGAATGGACCAAAGCTAGATGGTACAGATGAATTTCCCAACTGATCACCTGGTGTGCTATTACAGGATCAGATGAAAATGAAAGTTCAAGTTGAGAATGGCTATCATTTTCCCTGATTCTACCAAGTCTGGCATATCTCTCAAACCAATAAAAAAAGAAGTTTATTGTTTAGAAAAATAAAAAATATAAAAGTGCAAAACTTTTAATTATCCTGTAATTTTGCTTATCGGATTAAAAAGTATAGCTTACATATTCTTTGATATATGGAGGTTATTTGCTGGCTCTTTAAAAAGCCATCCCTATTCCTGCTACTCACAATACATAAGGGAACATTTAGCCTCATGTTTCATGTGCCAGCCTTCACTATATGCAGCCCCTAGAATACATAATAAAAAGACAAATGAAAAGCACATTAGAAATGTACCAAGCAGTAGGAATCCAGCCAGTGTTGATTGCAGACGTTTTGTTTGAATCAGTGGCTATATTGAAGGGGAGAAACACCCTTTATATAAAAGATAGCACTGCCAGAGAATCCTGGGAGGAAATGGCATACATATTTATCTCTAGTATACATATCAAATGTATGAATGTCATAATATTTTCTTCCAGATTACCTTGTTTATTCCATATAGATTGCAATTGTTTATCATTGATAGTTATTCTTTTGGCTTATTGTATCAATATTTCTTATTCATCACCTGGAGAAACAAGCTAAAGATTGGCTCAATGTGAGAGGACACTCCAGGGCCTTAAGGAACAAATTATTTCTAACCCTTGAAATAACAACCATGACTACATCTTCCAGGCTCATCTTGCAGGTCATCATATGCCCTAGGCCCCAGTCTCACTAAGAGACTTTTCACTCTTCCTGAAATGGGCATGTTCTATGATGCCTCCTGCTTCTGTCTATGATTCTTTTTCTGTCTGGAATGTCACAACTTTTCTTCTCTGCCTGGCAAACGCCTACTCACCTGCCAAATGCGTGCTCTAAAAAAAATAAAATAAAATCACTTGTGGGAAAGCTTCTCTAATCTTGAAGACTGAGTAAGGCCACACCCTTTTCTTTTCTTTTTTAAAATATTTTTTTTTTTTTATTGATTTCAGAGAGGAAGAGTGAGGGAGAAATAGAAACATCCATGATGAGAGAGAATCATTGATTGGCTGCCTCTGCATGTCCCACATTGGGGATCAAACCTGCAACTGGGGTATATGCCCTGACCAGGAATTGAACTGTGACCTCCTCGTTTGTTGAGTGGAAGCTCAACCACTGAGCCATGCCGGCCTAGTGACACACCCTTTTTATTATCCCTTAACTATAGCATTCACATTATTGTGTTATAATTGGTTGCAAATGTGATTGATTAGACTCCTTAAGAGTTCTTTAGGATGTATAACAATACCTGGTGCAGAATAGACACTTGATAAAGGTTTGATGGGTTAATCAATCCATTGGACAATGAGATTTACCATTCTGAAGTGTTTATGCAGTCCTGGAATCGCCAGATCAATAATTCAAGGCTAAAGTATTCAAAGATGTGCCAAAGAGGCTGATGAGCTGGCAGAAGAAATTTTAGGGGGAACATTTAACCTAGAACCGTGGTCAGCAAACTGGGGCTCGCGAGCCACATGCGGTTCTTTGGCCCCTTGAGTGTGGCTTTTCCACAAAATACTACAGCCTGGGCGAGTCTATTTTGAAGAAGTGGCATTAGAAGAAGTTTAAGTTTAAAAAAACTTGGCTCTCAAAATAAATTTCAATCGTCCTACTGTTGATATTTGGCTCTGTTGACTAATGAGTTTGCCGACCACTGGCATAGAATAAAGCCAGGTTCCATTTACAGAATGGCTCATGGAAAAGCAGATGTCCCTGTTTCCAAGGGAGACCTCAGAGACAAATGGGTGGCTGAGCCTCGCAGCTGCTCCTTCTCAATGATGTGGCAACAGGCACCGCTGATCCCACAAATCACGGGTGTGCAGCCTCACTCTCTTGCACACCCAGGGATTACTAAGAACAGTACACACCCTTCCCTCTAATGTTTTCCCCGGAGAAGTGAAGATTCCAGGGGAGTACCAGATTACCCAGGATTCTGTAAAATGGGCAAAAATTAGGGTTCTGTCTTGGACATGCCAACTCTTACTTCATTCAAACAAAACAAAAAGCCAAAACCAGAAAGGCAGACGTATTTCTTTAAACACAAGTGGATAAGACACAACCAGCTCAACTTACCAGCTTTGTTTTAAAGTCACAGGAAGGAGAGAGTCTCTGAAGGCTAAATGGCCCAAGCTATGGTAACACATTTTCTTTAGTTTCACCTGAGATTCAACAAGAAGACGTTTCTTATTAACGTTGCTAATCTCTCTTGGGATTTGTGACAGGTCCTTGGTGAACCACACAGCATTTTATAGGTTTGGTACAAAAGTGACTTTGAATATTAAGACAAACCAGTTATGGTTTAGTTCTTTTAACATTGTTTTGTAGACAAAATGCAAAATAGAATGAAGGATGCATTATGTGCAACAGACTTGTCAAAATGCTATGGAGTGGTGCAGAAAACCATTTGTCTCATCCACCCTGCGGAAATGGCAGAATTCCAAGTTGTTTCGAACGAGACCCTGTGATGGAGATGTATCTTGTGGCCCCTGACCAGTCCAACACAGAGCAGTTCAAATGGCTGTTGTCCCCGATAATAAAATCAACGGCTTATGCTTCTGTGTCCTCACTCGCAGTTCCTTTTCTTCCTCTGTTGAAAAAACCCTCACACGTTAACAAACATAAATGAAAAATATTTCTGGTCTGAAATTAAACCCTAAAGCTTTGATGGATCATTAAATGCCGCTCACAGATTCTTCCCTCGGTCCAAGCTACAGTTTCTGTGGTGAGAATGTTAATTTTTTAACTCCCAGCAACCATTTTAGCTCAGTTTCTCTGACAGAGACTACCAGGGTCGCAGAGGAAATGAAACACTTAGCAGGCCCGGCCTTGGCACTTTTTCTGCCCCGAGCAAGCAAACAAGAACAAGGTTACGGTAGTCCTGAATGGAATCAGAAATGGGAGAGAGGATTTCTTCCCCCACTCCTCGCAGGAGCTTCTTGAACAAAAACCACTCTAAGATTCGTTCTGCGCTGGGGAAACCGCCGGACACCTGCTGTGGGGCGTGCCTGTGATTTTGCAATCCACCCTGAGCACCAGCACCCGAAGATACAGCCCCTGAACTTCTGTCTCCTCCTGGACACCAGTAACTGCCTGGCTTTGAATGCAGGCGGCTGGAGGCGGCCTCGGCTTGTGGACAGATACATAGGAGATGCCAGGGGCTGCTTTCAATTTGAGTCTCAAACTTTATGTGTTTAAGAAGTCAAACAAACAGCAGTACCTGTTTCCTTCATTCTCGGCAAAGGAAGTGCTGTGGCCCTTTTGCACCTGTCATACTTGTCCTGGTACTGACGTGACCAACCCAGCTGCTCACTTCCGTTAGTCCAGGGCCAAACTTGGCATTGACTCACAGAAACACCACCACACCAGGAAGGGCCCCAGTGTGTTGGAGCTGGCATGGGGCCAGGGCATACTCAGCGGCTGCACCTTTGACCAACCTGTCTCCTGAGTGCAAGATCTTGCTGGACATTTGAGTTCCCTAAACCCTAAAGGAGTCCTTCTGCTTCATTTAATGGTTTTTTGGGTTTTTTTTGTTTGTTTGTTTGTTTTTACTTTATCCTTGAGAGTATTATACATGTCCTCCCTATTTTCTTCCCATTTCCACCTTCCCCATGGCTCCCACCCTACCCCTAGCCTTCACCCACTATTGTCTGTGTCTGTGAGCTATGCATATACTGTATATGCATGTAAGTTCTTTGGCTATGGTTCTTTTTTTATAATTTTTTTCTTCTAAAGCACCATTTCTTTCTACGCACCTCTACTTAATTTTTTCCTCAACCTTCATTCTTTTCCTTTCTAGCTCTATACAAAAGACACTCAGATGGCACTGTTTCAGGTCTCACTTTTTAGCAACAACAGCAAAACAGATGAAAGAGCCCAGCTGGGGTGGCTAAATGGTTGA
This sequence comes from Pipistrellus hanaki, assembly GCF_964339955.1. NCBI lineage: Eukaryota > Metazoa > Chordata > Mammalia > Chiroptera > Vespertilionidae > Pipistrellus > Pipistrellus hanaki. The sequence continues at coordinate 163,860,192 of NC_140505.1, forward strand.
GCATCAACTTATGAATCAGGGGGGTGGCAGTTCGATTCCCGGGCAGGGCACATGCCCTGGTTGCAGGCTCAATCCCTGGTGTGGAAGGAAGGAAGTCAATCAGTGATTCTCTCTCATCATTGATGTTTCTATCTCTCCCTCTCCATCCCTCTCTGAAACCAATAAAAATGTATTTAAAACAAAAACAAACACAAAACAAATGAAAGAAAATAAAAACATCCATATCCAAATTTGTCCTTATTTGTCAAATTTTTAAAAATCAAAAGTAGCGGTCCCCCACCCTTTGTCTCTATCTCTCCTCCCCCTCTTCCTTCCTCTCTGAAGTCAATAGAGATATATCTTTATTCTGTGCTAAGTTCCTTTGTAAAATTAAGTCCTCAGGTCAGAAGGAATGCAAGACTCTCCCACCTCCAACTCATTTTCATCCTGATTCTGGGGCAGGGCTGGTAGGGTGGAGACAATCCTTTTGTCTGGACTCAGTGATGAAAACATCTATGACAGCTTCCTCCCTAAATTACTACTGAAAGCACCACCCTTCTCTCTCCCTCTCTTTCCTGAGCACCATCGGCATTCCTTTTTTATTTGAGTTATATTGAATGTGCCCTTTTATGACAAGCCTGAGATGCTTAGAGACATTTCTTTATTCACTTCCCAAGTCTCCACTGTTGCTAGCACCGGAAATTTATCACCTCCTGGGCAAAGACCATGCTCTCACTTTTGGCGGAGCTCTAATCTTGCTGGGAGACATTTGATATATGCCCAGGGCTGCTGGAAAAGTTCCTTCATTCGGATAATGAGGGGTGGGTTCCTTTAACACTACTTGTCTGTTCTATCACACACGGGCAGTGAAATATCCTGCCTTGACCCATGGTGGAGTTACTTCTCTTTGCTCCATGATAGAAAAGCAGCCAGCTCACCCGGTCTGCCTCGTGTCTACGCGACCATCTGGAACAACACGTCAAGGGGCAGGCAGACCTGCTCACCATGCGGCTCCGCCTCCATAAACTGACCTCCGTGTGTAGCTTCTTTCCCATTTGCCAGGAGATACATCTGCAGACAATCTCGTTTTCCAGCCTGAGTGTTTACACAGTTAGTAAGAGGACAGGTTCTATAAAAAAAAAAATTAAAAAAATAAATAAACAACCCTCCTATATCTGTATATATTTGTTTTGCTGTCAAATTCCCTGGAGTTTTTGTTTGTTCAGGGGCTGAGCTGGTAGCAGGTGTTTGGAACAATTAACAGAAGCAGGGATACCAGGAGTGGGCAAAGGGTGGAAGAATCGAAAACAAAAGCTTGATTTTTTTTTTTTAAAGACCCTTAAAATTACACGTCAGAACTGCAGACGAATGCACAGTGTTATGTTTAAAGTTTAATCTACTATAATTAAACTGTGAAGATGTGTCTCAGCCATGTATAAACAAATCTGAGGCTATGTATAAACAAATATCAGTTTGAGTCCAACCGGTGTGGCTCAGTGGTTGAACATCGACCTGTGAACCAGGAGGTCACTGTTTGATTTCTGTCAGGGCACAGGCCTGGGTTTGGCGCGATCCCCAGTGTGGGGCATGCACTCTGTCATCGTTGATGTTTCTATCTTTCCTCCCCCTCTTCCTTCCTCTCTGAAGTCAATAAAGATATACTGTATATTAAAAATATATCACTTTGAGTGAATGTATTTTATGCGATTTCTTTTTAACACTATAACCATATTCTGTAGAACCTGTAAAGCTTGAAATGTGAGACATATATCAGATCTGTCTATGCAAATGACAGAAGCAGTCCATTCTATTTGCTCTAGGTAGTGAAAATGCACATACAGAGAGAACAACCAGGAATGCTTTGAGCCATTTAGCTATTTGCAGAAACTTCTAATCAGATGGAGGGAGTCTTTTTGCTTCTGTGTGGGTGACTAAGATAGTTCATTGGAGCTATGCCAAAGAGTCTTTTTCATCTCAAAGCAGTTTTGGGAAAATTATATTTATTTGGATGGTTTCACACTTTGAGTTTTGATTTCATTAAAACCAGCATGAATTTACAATTATAGATTTCTAACTTATTCCATAAGCATAAATGCCAACTCATTTATGTTCTAACAAATAGCACAAGCCCAAACACTTTGCCTAGAGAGGAATAATGGCTCTCAATCCTCCATTTTCCATTATTTTAACAAAAGAAGTTTAAACAGCTCTTTCTACTAATATTCACTGACCATTTCTTAAGTGAGAGATACTGCTAGGTGCTGGGGTTATACCAGTGGGGGAGATTTGGTTCTGACCTGGAAAGGTTCCCATTTTATTTGTGAGAACATGTGTATTAGAATCCATAAAATGCAGCATAATAATTGATAGAATTGTGTACCAGTTACTTCCAGATGTAGGAGTAAGCACTTAATTCTGCCAAGAGGGTCATAGACAGTCTTGTTGAAAATGTAACATTTTAACTAAGCCTTAACATATGGTTAGAGTGGAGTTGGAAGAGGTCATAGAGGGAATAAATGGTGATGGAAAAAATAAAATAAATTATTAAACACACACACACAAAACAAACAAATAAACAAATAAAAACATGATATAGCTAGGATAAGAGAGAGAGAGAAAGAGAAAAAGAGAGAGAGAGAGAGTATTATGTCAATAATTTTTCTATGGGTGCTTGAATTAGAAGAATATTGCTGGTTTGCTAAATAAATATACCAGGGATGATAAAGATAATGAGTAATCTCTGAAGTGAAACAGAGCATTGTTTTCACAATGGTCCAGATACCTAATACCAGGGCTCTTAATCCAGCATCTTGAAGGGTTCAGGAATCTGAAAAGGGAGATGCTGTAAGTTATCAAAGAGTCCAGAGAGGAAAGATAACTTTGGAAGGCATTTTGGGGAGCCAGAGAAGACTTAGCTAAAGAAACCAAGTCCTCCTGTCTATCTGGACCCCTTGCTTTTTATTAGCACAAATTGTCCTAAAGCAAGGTAGCTATACATATCAAAGGCTAAGGTTTGATATACAGAATCCATTGTCAGATTGGGGAACTGCCTATGGCTGTTCAGGTGTTTGGCCAGCAGGAGGCAATAACATGTAGATTAAAATGCCCTCAGCTGTCTGGCAGCAAGCAATCATTTATGCATCCTTTTAGGTTTGGGGAAATGCCCTCAGCCATTCCAGATGATTCAGCCCTGCTGAACTTAGCTTCAGACAGATACCCTAGGAAAGATGAAAGTCATTTCTCAATGATTGGCGAGCAGAATAAGTAATACTACTAAAGGGAAAAGGAGGCAAAGAAAAGCCAAAAGTTTCCTGAAATTAGTGGCCATAAATATGAAGGAGGAAGCTATGTGGATTAATGAAAAATTTAGAATCCCTTTAGGCCCCTATTTTCTCCCTGAATCATCAAGGCTAGGAGGGCTCATTGACTTTCATCTTCTAATAAAGTCTAATTATCCATAAGGACCTACCCAAGTAGTTTAATATTTTTCAAATTGGCCCATGTCAAATACATGTGAAACCAAAATGGTATTTGCCCTCTTACCCTGGCTAACCCCCTTCTCTAATTCACTTTAGTTCTTAGCCATTTTGCATTTCTGTTTTTCATGCAAACTATCATCTTCATTCAAGCATAGAAATCTTCCTAAGTCAAAGGGAGCCAATTCACATAATACCCCTTACCAGGCATTGTTGACTAGAATATATTGTTAGCACTAAAATGTATAATCTCTACTATCCTTTTACCTCGTGCATCTTGCATTAGGCTTTGCCACTTATCAAAGACAAGATGATTTTAAAGTAAAATTCATCATCTGTGGCTATTAAGCCCCCATAAAATGATAGCATTCCCAAGGGAGCAAATATGTGGCTGGCTGCCTAGATATATGACATCAGGAGAAAGAAAACAATGTTTCATAAATATTAGATATTTTTCTTTCTTTTATGATAGCCCTCTTAGGAGGATAGGTTTTATCGTTAGCTTATTTGGTCCAAAGTCTGTTTTCATTTTCATTCCTAATATCTTTGAGCTCTGTAAAACAACTCTTTCTATATAAATTCCCTGCACGAAGTCCTCCCCACAGCAGTGTATCTTGAGTTATGCTTAGCACATGATGATATATAGGTGGTTGACCAGGGACAGTAGGTATTTAACCAGACAATATAGCCATTAAAATGCATGGCTTAACCCACAAAAGGAAAAAGGTGGAGATTATTTTGCCTGAAGAAAATAAACCAAGATTATCTGGAATTAATTATTCTGTAAATTCACATTTTGACTAGGTCTATAGAATCTACAACCTTTCCTTACAGCCTCTGTAGTAGAGCACAGAAAGAAGTCTTAAAAGACGTGGGTTTGAGTTTATCTCATATTTCCTGCCTCTGAAAACTTGGACAGTAACATAATCTCCTTAAGTCTTGCATTTTTGTCTATACATTGGGAATAATGGAACCTTCACTGTGTGCCTGTTGTTTCTTTGGAAAAATCAAATAAAGTGATGGATATTGTGCTGGACCAAACTACAAAGGCTGGTCCCACTTCCAGGATTAGCAAGAACGGCCACAACAAAGCCTCTGTGCAAAGTGTATGAGAGCGATGAAGGGCAGATGAAGATGGGATGAGCAGCATGATGGCTTCTCATTCCTCTGAATGTACACCTGAAGTGTGGTCATTTTAGCAATCCCATAGGGCAAAGTACCCGCCAATCAGGAGATTTCAGGACTTACTCCATCTTAAATCCTTTAAACCTGATGGAGAAGTGATTGGAAAGGTTTACATATGGCCAAATTACCCAAATTTAACATCATGTTTTATAATCTCTTGCTGCTTCATTTTATAAACTCTTGCTATTTCCATATCAGATTTCCAAGGCTTATTCCAAATTTTAATGCAACAGATCTGACCATGGCCTATCTTATTTCCAAAGATTTAAAAACTATGATGTTACTACAAGACATGATGGCCATGTCTTGTATTAACATTAACATGTTGGGCTCATATAGTTTTTTTCTGACAAAACACAATTGCTTCTAAGTTATTGAAAAGCTAACAATGAGTTTGTAGATTATCCAGGACTTCAGCATTTATTCTTTTACCTCTTTTGGTGTATTTTTTGAAAAGTCATTATTATTTAATATATACAAAAGTTAGAAAGATGATAGTGAGCAAATTCTGCAACTAGAATGGCAGGGAAAAAATAACACCAACATGACAGTGAATCTAAAAATGTTCTGGGGGAGATATTTTTACTGGTGTGTGATGGACTCAAAATGAAGTACCACTCTTCCTTTGCTTATTTCTATCCTAGAGGTAGGCAGTCTCACAGCCCAGAAACTCTTCTCCTCTAGTTGGATTGGATGATGATAGATGCAGCAGCAATTGTTTACCACAGATCACAACTCAGCGATTTTGAGCCCTGAGTTCCTGTTCACGGCAGAGGTGGGAGTTTTGGAGCAACAGTAAGATATGACTTTAACACACCAGCTGCTGTAGCCCTATGTCAGACCCAGCTTTACAGCCCTTGCGACTCCCTTTTTACCAGTTTCTGACATTCAAAACAGAGTTTCTCGCTTTCTGGCTCCCTTTTCACAAGGCTACCTAAACCTTTGTTAAGATTTATGTCTCTCACTGACTTATATCCTAACCTGGTCATTATTATGACTCTTTTAGCTAATTTGTTATGGTGGTAGAACAACTTCATATTTATGAGTCAAAAACATTTTTATGGTCTTGGTAGTGCAAATAAAACCATGTTTGTACCTTTTATACAAAAAATACTCAGTAGCAAACCTCAACATGTTTAGTATGCGTTTTCTTTTTCCCTGAAGAAAGATAATTTTAACAATATTCTATAGGAAGCTTCTGATGCACAGTCTGATTTCTTTCAGTGAGACAATGAGATAATCACAAACAAAAGTTTAGGATGTCTCCTAAGCAACATATCCTAGTAGGAGATTAAATAACAGAGTGGAAAGAATATTCTGATGGAATTAGGAGACCTTTGTATTAATCTGAGATTTGACCATGTAGCTTTGTGCAGGCCACTCAGCCTTTTGGGGTCTTATATTTCTTATTTATAAAATGGGTTCCATGGTTCTTAAAATCCCTTCCTAATCAATTTCCTCACCTATAATGTAACAAGAATAGTTATTGAAATGGTTGCAGTGAGGATTAAATGGTGTTCGGTACAGTTTAGTGCAGGAACATTAACAAAAAATCAATAAATTAATTATTTCCATAATAATTATTTTGATATTAATAAAATATTTAATGTTCATTAAATATTTCCATAATAATTATTTTGTTTGAACATGTTACATATGCATCTTTACTGTAAGGTGTCTCAAAAAAAAATCTATACACACTTCAACAGCTGATTCTATTACCTTTTGAAAACAAAATGTATCTTAATAAACACTGCCTTTATAATTATTTAAAGTACATACGTATTCATTTTTGGGGATACCCTGTATATTGAATATAAATAGTTAAGCTACATATAAAATCGTTGGATCTGTACAATAGGTACAAAATATGTTGGAAACCAAAGGACTTGTATGCATGCATATTAGCATAATCAATGGACATGGACATTGGGGCAGTGGGGAATTATCCTGGGGGGTGGGAGTAGCTGAGGAGGGATTGATGGAGGAAAAGGAGACATATGTAATACTTTAAACAATAAAAAAAATTATAGAACTATAGGGTTTAAGTGTAGAAAAGAAGACATAGGAAATCATTGATAGAAAAATCAAAAAGTTTGTTGGTTACTGAGGAAGTTTACTTATACTCTGCAGTTTGTCTTTTTAATTTCTTTTCTATATTTTTAATGCAATTTTATCATTTCTGTAATTTTAACTAGCATTCTTGTACAAGTGATTATCAATTTTAAATTCATAGCCCTATTTTATTCAGTGGAATAAATCAGCATTTCAAAAGGCAAAATATCCTATATAATAAAAGGCTAATATGCAAATAGACCAAACATCAGAATGAATGGTCACTATGACACACACTGACCACCAGGGGCAGACACTCAATGCAGGAGCCTGGTTCACAGCTGGCAAGTGCCACAGTGGTGGCAGAAGCCTCTCCTTCCTCCATAGCAGCGCTAAAGATGTCAGACTTAGGCCCACAGGGAGCAGGCCTAAGCTGTCAGTCTGGCATCCCCTGAGGGCTCCTGGACTGTGAGAGGGTGCAGGCTGGGCTGAGAAACACCCCTCCCCCCAGTACATGAATTTCACGCACTGGGCCTCTAGAATGTGTGTGTGTGTGTGTGTGTGTACGTGCGCGCGTACATACAGGAAATTATTGAAGATGAAGACATTAGAGTTCAACTATCTCAGGTTTGATTTTGAACAAAATGTCCATTGCTATTCTATGAATATGCGAAAACAGCCACACAAATTTAACAGGTTTTGTGCTCCTTCCCTCTGATCTTATTTTTTGTGTGTACACGTTTAGTATCTGATTGGCAGAGAATTGGATTTGAACTGAAATCCCAAGGAAAGGGACAGTTTGGGGAAACAACCTATTTTATTACACCTTCACAAAATACTTAGGAACAAAGTATGGCAGTATAATTCATTAAGACCTAATATACATCAGTGATTTTCGACCTTTTTTATCTCATGGCACAAATAAACTAATTATTAAAATTCTGCATCACACCAAAAATATATATTTTCTGCCAATCTGACAAAAAAAATAGGTATAATTTTGATTCATTCACACCAACCAGCTATTGTTGTGTTGGCTATTGTTATTTTTTTATTTAACCATCTAAAAGAAAGGAGGTTAGTGCCTTTGACTAAATTGTCAGGTATTACATGGTTAAAAATTCCTGGTTGAAAAATCACTGACCTACATTAATGTTTATAGACATAGATGTTAATTTGTAAATTCTTATTTACATGTACAATTCATATAGTAGTAGTATTATCCCATGAAACAGAAAAATTATTTCTTCATGTTTAAAAATGCTAACTCATCCTCAGTTTTGGTATCAGCTAATAAAGTACAAATACACTCTTACAATTTCAGTTGATTGAGTGTTTGATATAGCAACTTAAAATCTGAACTTCAGGGAAACTTGAAATGTTTACAAGGCAAATGTTCAAATATTACCACTACTTTCTGGCTTTGAAAGAATCTGTAGCTTAAATGAACAAGGTATATGGCATGTGTTTATAAGGACATAAAATGGATTAATAAAACCATTAGGTATTTATGCTGTCATTATATTATTATATCAATATTATAATATCTATGCTAATAATAGACTAGGGCCTTTATGACCAGATGGTCTACTGGTCCAGGCGGGAGCTCTGTGCAGATGCACTGGGCGCACCGCTAGGTGTGGGAAAGCGGAGTCCAGGTGGGAGCAGCCCAAGCGCATGTGGCCAGGAGGCCTCAGGGGCCGTGCAGATAGATGGACGGACCATGCTGGACGGCGCCGGTGGGCTGCATGGAGGGCCACAGGGGTACGAAGCTGTTAGGGCAGTGGCCCGCGGGGTCAGCAAGGCTAGGGTGCCAGGTAGGCCCCAGGTCCTCGGGTGCTGCCAGAGGAGCGTGGCCATCCAGAGTGGGAGGAAAAGCCCTTCTTTCCAGAAGAATGCGGATGGTTTAACCGTGCATAGAGACACTGTGGCGGTATCGACATGGCTACGTCAGTTCCCCGGGCAGCCTGTCGGTGCGTAGGCTCAGAAGTGGGCCAGGAAGTGGCCTTGGCAGCCAGACTCACCCCTGGTGTCACCTCAGCCTCACACCTTCATGACGTCACCCGTCACCATCGCTGCTGGTCTGTGGGCCCCGGTGAGCTGGCACCGTGCATGCACAGGGCAGTGCTCTCTGCGTTTCCATTGAAAGGACTCTGTATGTGTGCCGAAACCGGTTTGGCTCAGTGGTAGAGCGTCGGTCTGCGGACTGAAAGGTCCCAGGTTCGATTCCGGTCAGGGGCATGTACATTGGTTGCAGGCACATCCCCGGTAGGGGGTGTGCAGGAGGCAGGTGGTTGATGTTTCTCTCTCATCGACGTTTCTAGCTCTCTATCTCTCTCCCTTCCTCTCTGTAAAAAAATCAATAAAATATATTAAATTAAAAGAAAGAAAGAAAGGAAGAAAGAAAGGAAGAAAGAAAGAAAGAAAGGAAGGAAGGAAGGAAGGAAGGAAGGAAGGAAGAAAGAAAGAAAGAAAGAAAGAAAGAAAGAAAGAAAGAAAGAAAGAAGGAAGGAAGGAAGGAAAGAAAGGACTCTGTATGTGATGAGTGCTGTTGATTCCTTACGGTTGAAATGAGGCAGCCTGAACTTGCTTACGATCTTTTCTCCCTATTTTACCGCACAGTCTTCTCAGGCTAAGGGAACTGGCAGCCACTAGAGCACCAGGTTGGCCATCCCACTCAGCCAGATGCCTCCAGGAAGCACAGAAATGCCAAAACCCCAATGGAACCCGTCGTGAAACAGACCCCAGTTCACATACAGGAGTGGAAACAAGAAAACAGTGGTACCTGTTGGACCTCAGATGGGACTGTGCCCTTGGGTCTGTCTGCAGGGTTCCTGCACCCTGGCCATGGCCCAATGGCTGAGGAAGCTCTGTAAGCTTTGATTCTGGAGTTACGAATCTTAGCAAGTAGGCAGGGAGTCGAAAATAGCAAGGTTAGACTATGTGCGAGTGTGTGCATTTATACACAGTCTTTTTCTGAGCTGTTTGAGAGCACGCTGTACACATGACAGTATGCACAGATACTCCCCTGTGTGTTTCCCAAAAGCAGACACTCCTACATAACAATTCTCCACCCAACCACATGAGAAAATCTCCATTCAAATGGTATTAAGGTTAAATCCACAGAATCCATTTGGATTCTGACGTCTGTGTCAACAATGTTCCCCACTCCCCACCCTTGAGATCCCATCCACCTGGATGGGTCCTCTGACATTTCTGTCCCTGACAGTTTTTCAGTTTTAATTAAAAATCATAGACTTTTGCCCTAAAATAATAATAATAATTAAATAAATAAAAGTAAAGGAAGACCCACTGGGGCTCCAAGTTAGGAGCCAGCAAATTCCAGATTGTGAGAGGGATGTCCAACTGCCAGTTTAGGCCTGGCTGGGATCAGGTCTAAACAGGCCGTCAGACATCCCCTAAGAAGTCCCACATTGGAGAGGTCCAGGCCAGGCTGAGGGACTCCCCCTGCCCCCAGGCACAAATTTCATGCACCGGGCCACTAGTCTACACTAATAAAAGAGTAAGATGCAAATTGACCATACCTTCACAACAGCCACCAGCCAATCGGGAGTGAGTATGCAAATTAACCCACGAAAGCTGGTGGGTAAATTTGCATACCCAGGCCCTGAGTGGCCAGGGGGATGTTCTGCACCGCCTTAGCTGCCTGGGCCTCTGGGCAGCCTGGGAAGGCGAAAAGGTGGCTCTGGGCCTGAGTGTAAAGGCGGCTCTGACTGGAGTGAAGGTGATGCTGATAGCTAGAGGAAAGAAGGCCCATTCTTGCATGAATCTTCATTCATCGGGCCTCTAAGTTATTATATAACAAAATAAAAAATGTTTTTAAAAATAGTTATCTCATCAGATTATATGTTTCTACTAACAAATGTTGACATAAGTCAAAGCATTTTGAGAGCTCCTCATCTAGATTTGTGTTTATAGTCAGTTTCAGTAAGAAATTTAATATAGAGGTTTATCTGAAAAATAGCTTCCAAGCTTGAATACTCACTTTCATTATCAGAACGCCTACAAATAAATGTATGCTTTTTCCAAAAATCAAATGCATCCTCTAAGAATAGGTATTGTTCATCTTCTAGAAATATTGGAAAAACATGTGAAATGGAATCCTAGTTTTTCTTGTAAGTTACAGTTATGAAATATTTTTCAAGTACCAGAAAACATTATCAAAATTAATATGAAAACACTGACAAACATTTAAATTACTCTGACTACATTATAGTGAGTCCACTGTGGCATCAATATGCAAAAAAGTGTAGAAATTCTACAGAAGTAGAATTTGAGCTTGCCTTTGCATGATAAGTATGTAACATTACAGAGTAATATGTCCCAGATTATGTATTTTAGATCTAGAAGAAATCTTCTTTTAAATTCTCTAATTTTACTGATGAGAAAACATAGCTTAAGAAAATCCAACTAATTAGAGAATAGAAATTAAGTTTACTTGGGCTCTTTTTATGATAATCAAATACACACATTTCTCTCCCCCAGATTGTGTGGCTCAGTGGTTGAGAGTTGACCTATGAACCAAAGGTCACAGTTTGATTCCTGTTAAGGGCACCTGGCCAGGCTGGGGACTTGATCCCCTATAGGAGGTATGCAGGGGGCAGCTGATCAATGATTCTCTTGCATCATTGATGCCCTCTCTCCCTCTCCCTTCAATAAAAGATATATATATATTTTTAAAAAAACAAACAAACATTTCTCTGTTCAATCAAATCCACAAGTGATTTGGAGTATGAAATAGGATGGTCTTTATTTACTGAATTAATAAAACCAACATATTGTTTTAATGTTAAATTTAAATCTAGAATTGTACTGTTACCATTTTCATTTTGTTTTCAATGTTTTTAAAAATATGTTATATGTCTTTGAAACTAAAAGATTCTTTTACATTTTATTAATTCCTAGATAATTATGACTGCATGCATGAGCATTGATAAAATGCCCAATAATTAATATAACATTGTCACTGTGGGGAATGGTCAATGTTTACAGACAAAGTGTGGTCTTGAGGTACATCTTGACTACCTTAAAAAAAAATAAGGTTATATATAAGGCCAAGTTTCTCTAGGTGGAAAGTGTTTTTCTTATAGCCATCAGCACACTTACAAAATTCCCATCTTGCTGCAAAAAAAAAAAAAAAAAAATAGAGCTGAAACTGTTAAAGCTGCTGTGATTACTATAAAGAAGCCCAAATGTTGAACTGGATGGAGCATATCACAGGAAAAGCCATTTCTCCCGCCTGTGTTATGAAGGGGTTAATTATGAGACCTGAGATAAGGTGCTCGCACATCTAGGCACTTCATCAAGCCATGGAGTCAGGAAACAAGGGAGAACAGACGAAGGTGCTAGGGATAATAATGATGGCAAGTAATGATTTCCCTAGAGGTAAGCTGATCTATGGCCACAAGCAAAGAAAAAAAAAGGCTAGAAAGTACCATAACATTACCTTGGAGTACTTAACAGACTCCAAAGCAGTAACCCCGTGTCAGGAAAGGCCCATCATCCTGCTCATTTTGGGTAAAAGAGTTATGCCAACGTACAAGAGGGGAATGCAAAATCCACATATGAAATTAAACAGCTGAAAGGTATGATTTAACAATGCTCAAAACTCAATAAGCCAAAGATAAACAGCAAATTAGATGACTCAATGTCAGGAGGAAAAAACATCTTCCATCGATCCCATCGTCAAAAATTAATCTGCCTGAGAATGCCCTCTGCTCCAATCCCCGAGCTGATGAAGAGTGGAGAAATAGAGTAAAACCTGTGTACGCGCGCTTCACCTTCAGGCTAGACCCTGATTACAATCTCCTGTGAGACATTTCAGCGTGAAGCGCCTCTCATGTTGGGACTGCAAAATTAAATTGCGATCAATACTTTACAAAAATAATTGGGGAAAAATGTTCAGAAGTCGGAGCTGCACTGTGTGGCCACAAACATATGAAAGTTATTTTTTTTCTACCTTTCTGGGGGTGATTCTTCAGGATAGATCAGTTCAAAGGTGTCTCTTGACAATAGTGTTCTTGGAATGGTTTCGCTCACCTTGTTAGGGAATTTTAAAAGCAGAGAGGAGCGTTTACAGCCTACCAAGAGTGGTATCTTATTGCTGTATTCTGGCTTCCTTTCTTTGGAGTGCTAAACTCAACCCCTCCATTCTTCTCATCACCTTCCTTTGAAGTTGATTTAAATTTCTTTGCAAATTAATTCTCATCATTAAATAGAAAGAACAAAAAAAACTGTTATATTCCCACAGCATGAACACACACACACACACACACACACACAGATTTGAGAGATTTTTTGAAAACTTTCTGTTTCAGATTTGATTCAGAATCCCTTCAATACATTTAAATGCTGAACTCTGTAGTTAAATTTAGGGTACAAAATGTATTAAATCAAACTCTTTGCTTTCTAAAGCAATGCTTAATGTTCAGCTTTTCCTTCTTGTCTCCCTCTGAATAAGTTCTTATTTGGGGGGAAGATTTATTTTTTAATCCCTGAAAAGAGGAGGAAGTGGGAAATGTAAATGCCTATGTGAAATTCTTGCCTTTTCAGTAAGTGGTCATTTTTGGTTTTGCTATGTAGAAATTTCAAAATATTGTATTTTATAATTGCATTTTTGAGATCTGTATTGACTTTTCTGGGTTTTTATTTGTGGTAGAACTCTTCTGACAAGACAGACTACTGATTTCCTCACATGAGTCGTTTGTTATAACCTGAGTCACACAAACAGAGGGGAAAAAGCAGCCGCATTGAAAATACACTATAGGAACCACACTCAAGTGGGTGGTACATAAGCAGCTAAAGGGGAGTACCAAAGAGGAGTAATCAATGGCTGCCGTCACCCTCGGGGAGGGCTATATTGAGTGGTGTCCTATAGGGCGTGGGGACGGGGGAAGAAATTGAAAGTGTGCTTATTAACTGTGAAAACGACAACACCTTGGACTGGGTTGCAAACACATGAGTAGACTTGCATAACATTTCAAGGGACCTTCACCAAGAAAGTGACAGTAGCCTCAAGAAGGGGGGCAAGGGGTAATTTTATAGGGCACCCCAAATAAAACAGACAATCTATGCCTCCTGATTTAGCTATAATAAATTCAAATCAGTTTCCCTCCACCTTTCTACATGCTCTTAAACAACCTTTTCACACTGTTATTCTGGTCAGAAAGATGGAATATAAAGTTGCTTTAAGATTCACTTAAGGTGCATATAATACAGATGAGAAAAAAATGAAGGCAGCAGGAGGGGGAGGGAGAGAAAAAAAGACATAGATACTTCTCATACATGACCAATGGCCCAATCTACTATTCTCCACACATACCACCCTCACACAAAATACATTTCTGATCACTCATAAATACACTTTCTGGAACATTCTTCACAATCACAACTGCCTGATTACACTGACTCAATTCCTCAAGTCTTAGTACAGGAACCTGGTTTTCTAGAAAGTTTTCTCTGAATCTCCCCAGCCCCATAATTAGGCATGCTGACTCTATGCAAACATTATTATGGCATTTATATATGTATTAAAATTAACTTTTTCTTTCCTACTAGATTGCAATACTTTTGATATTCTCTTTTACTCATGCGGTACACTCAGGATTCTTTTCTGACACAAATAATGCAATTTATTTGTAACATTCTCTCACTGGTTTTGTTTTCCAACTTTTAATTTTCCATGTGTCACAGGATTAATCTATATGAGGTTTTGATTTCTCATTTCTAAAGCAAAAGAATTGGATTAAATAAAGTGATTCTAGGGTCCCTTCTGGGTCTAAAATTTTATACAATAAAAATGATTGAATGTTTCTCTAAAAAGCTAATCACAATGCCTGCTTCAGCCACAACCAGTACTATAAGGCCCGAGATAAGACTCTTCTTAAAAAATGATTGTTCCTCTTTGTATTCTGAGAGACACCACCTCACCCTTGGCTCCAGCAATGATCTCTCACCAGAGGCATCACATATAAAACTGTACCATGTGAAATTGCTGGTATTTGCTCAGTTTGACATATGCAAATGTTGACTTTAGGTGGATCAAGCTAATATCTGACTCTTTAGCGAATGATGCTATGGTTTGATAATAAAGCTTGAGTGAGATCAATCTGAGTTCTTTTACAGAATTGAATAGTGAAACATACCAAGAACCTGGCAGTTAGTAGGATGTGAAAGCTGAACAATCCATGAGGCAGAGGTTGATAATAAAGAGAAGTGGCAGCTATGGAGACAGAGAGTCATGGTAACCTGAGACTGTGCAGAAACAGAGTCCATTGGTTAGCAGAAAGCACCAGCTAATAAAAAGATATTTACAATACAAAGACAAAGTAGCAAAAGGAAAATAGACCACTTGGAGAATTACTATGCCATATTAATTTTGGAGCTCTGTAATATACATACATGAATGCCATCTACCATAGTCACCACTGCCACCTTGGACCTCCGGTCAGTTCAAAGGTACTCAACTGTGATGTAGTCTGTGTACTTTTTTCTATCAATACACCTGTCTTCCCATAACCATAATGACTTAAATTTCCTAGAAGTAGTCACTATAACTTGAAGCCAGGGAAATAAAACAATGCCAGGCAAGCTGTGAAGTCTTTATAATAGTGGTGACTACAAGTCAGTAAGTGCCTATCATGTGCCAGGAACTTTATGCATATTGCCTACCTCCCTGAAAGCAGCTCTTGGAGGTAAGCATTATCAGATCCTCTTTAGGGATGAGGATGATGGGACTCAGAAAGGACAGAAGGACTTATCCAAGGCATATATCTAGTAAGTAATGAGCTGAATTCAAACCCAGCTTTATTGGTTCAAAAGTGTGAGCTCTTTCCACTGTGACACACTCCCTCCCCTGTCCCTGAAATGCATAGTACATTAAAATTAGAAAAATTTACTTTGAATCTTTTTGTGTAAGTCTTATACCAATTATCTACCCAACTACAAACATATGAAAGACTTCCCAATTTAGCCTTGGTTCTGAATTTATCAGCTTGGCTATTCTAGCTCATACTTCCCTAATGAATCAAACATTTGCATCAGCCTCAGGAAACACACCTCTGTAGTGCTAAGTGCCTGTTGGCCTTGGATTAATGCTCCTGAGAGAAGCACAACCTAAACCACTTCATTCTGTCCTAAAAATTAAGACCATTTATGAGTTTCATGGGAATGTCACCATCTGACTAAAACAAACCAGTGATTTCTCTTTTATATGGGACACTTATGCTAATTAGATAACGGCCAGAGTATACTTATAAAAATATGTTATAGCCATTAAAATGAGTGTTCTGTGTGTTTCAGGCACTGTGCTAGGTGCTGAGGAGAAAGTAGCAACTGGGACCGACAAGATCCTACTCCCATAGAGTATATATTTTAGTGAAGAAACTTGTTTTTAAAAGGGGACGAAAAATAAATACAATCATTTGGGTAGTATTAGCTATCATAAATAAATAAAACTTTTTAAAATAAATGACAAAGTGAAGTAAAGAGAGAGAGAGAGTATATGTGTTTTGGGGGTATATTAAATAGAATTGCCACAGAAATCGTCTCACTATATCTAAGTTAAGACCTGAATGATAAGAACAAGTCACATATATTTTAGCGGGCGGTTGGGGGGATTAGGCAAAGGGAATAGTAAGTGCAAAGTCTTCCATGCAGAGGCAACTTTGACATGTTATTAGAACAGAAAGAAGAGCACTGTGGCTTGAAGAATGAGAGAAGATCAAGTACCAGGTAGAAAAGGTAGAAATTCATAGGCTATGTAAAAGCTTTGGATTTTACTCTAAGTGTAAATGCAAAAAAGAAAGAGAGAGAGAGAGAGAGAGAGAGAGAGAGAGAGAGAGAGAGAGAGAGAGAGAGAGAAGCTAAGCATGAAAATGAGTGGAGGAGAGCACAGGATGCTGAATGGTAACCAGGGAAGACCATTTGCATCTACACTATATATATATATATATATATATATATATAAAATTGATTTTTCACAGAGAGGAAGAGAGATGGATAGAGAGTTAGAAACATCAATGAGAGAGAATCATCGATCAGCTGCCTCCTGCACACCTCCTACTGGGGATGTGCCTGCAACCAAGGTGCATGCCCTTGACCGGAATCAAACCCGGGACCTTCCAGTCCGCAGGCCAATGCTCTATCCACTGAGCCAAACTGGTTTCAGCTATCTGCATCTACTTTTATTCTTCTGTGCTGAAGGCCTTAGTGTGGCTCCCATCACTTTGGTCAGTATCTCACTCACTGCCAAGTATTTGGTCCTCAGACTTGTAGGACAAAACTTGATTTTTTCCATCACATCAAATGAAAATACATCTCTCGAGGCAAAATACAGCCTAATCAATGATGTAATAATCTATATACAAAACCAAAATGTCCATACACTTGTCTCTAATAAGAAATTATCAGAGTCGCAAATCTCAAATTATCAGTTGCCACAACCCCTGGCATTTATCTCCACTTTGCTAAAAAAAATCTGGAATAATGCAAGCCCACTGCTAAAACCCTCTCTCCCCTGGATAGAGCTTAGGTAACCATAAGCCATGCTTGTCTGTCCCATGCTCCAATGGCCGCGCTTCCATGATCAGCGTATCTGTCTCCTAAGGAAAATAGTCTTTCTTTAGATGCCATATATTCAATCAGATGATCATGAAGTTTTCTGGCCTGAGAGGGCCCTTCTGCCTCCTTTCAATGACTCTGAGTATCTGTTCTCAGGTTACATACTGATATTTCATTGTAATTCCGTTCTATGTCTCCATTCCTAGGAATTCACCCTGGTGTAGCCACCAAAAACTGATGGCAACTGGAGCAATGGGAGTGCAGAGGTAAATCAATCTATTCAATAGTAAATGACTGTCTCCCAAAGAGTAGGCCTGCTCACTAATGGGAAGTTAAGTCATCGTTTGAAAGTGGTTGACAGTTGACTATTTCTCCCCTTAGGAATCTATTTCTCTTGAACTTTGACTCTTTCAGCCCTGCCTCAACAGTTTTATAATGTTGATTATGGACAACAAGCTGGGCCCTGACCCATTCTAGACCCACAGCACAAATATGAGCTCAAGGAAGCCATGCCTGATATCCTGATATACATTCTTCCTTTAGAAAAGCAGTGTTCACTGTGATCTGGTACCACTCAGAGCCCCCACCTAGGTCAGTTGTCTTCATCATGTTCTAGATTTATTCTGACCTCAAGCCTCATGGTGTGGATCACAGACTTTTCAGACTGGGCACCTCCCTGTGAATTGTGTAGCCCATTCTCCAAATTTTCAGATGCAGAACTGAAGCTCTGAAAGGTGAACCAACTTGCCCAATTTTGAGACTCAGTTAATAGCAGAGACAAAACTAATATGCAGGTCTCCAAATAACTAGTTGGATCCCCTTTCCATAAAATCTTACCAATATTATCAATTCTCTCAGGGCCTTGCCAGGAGCCTACAAAATCAATTTGTTCAACACAACTGATTTGAGTTAGGGCTTTATGTCTGACAATGACTGGCTATGTTATTTCCCTTAGATAACACTTTTGGTTGATGGGAAGACTAACTCAGGAGACATGGTGGGTTATAGGGACAGTAGTTTGGGACAGGATGTAGTAGACATGTCAGACTCTTCTGTGTGAAATGATTGGACAACTGCCCGTGCTGAAGAGGCAGCCCACTGCAGACCTCACAAGCCTGAACTGATTGAGTCAGCACTGGCCATGCATCCCAAATCTGGTTAGGGACTAATGACAAGCCCTGGTATTTAAAAAAAAAAAAAAGCAATTAAGTTTTTCCTTTTAAGGGATTTATAATGTGAAGTGTGAAGAGAACCAGAGTGAGCAGTGAGTGCTAAAACTGAAAATGTTATTAGAGGATTCCATAGAGTTCATGAAAAGCTGAAGTTATGAGGGAGCAGAGATTGTGAGTTAGAAGGGGCAGTAAACTATTGGTAGGCAGATATATATCTGCCTACTAATATATATATAAGAGGATATATATATATATATATATATATATATATATCCTCTGCCTATTTGATAATGATATAGAGAAAAGCAAATATGCAGAATCTTATTGCTCACAGAGAGGAAGAGTGGATGAATCACAAACACTTGCTCTGAGGTCCCTGGAGATGGTTGAGAATACATCTATTTGCTAAATTCTATTTTTCTCTGAATCCTGGCTGTCAGGCCATATGGCTGAATGGTTATCATTTATGAGATTCTCATGAGATTACTATTTCCTTACTATTCCCAAGTATATCATTTTAATATGGCATTTTATAAATAACTCCAGTGAATTTCTATTTATTTCTATATAAACAGCCTAACTAAAACTTAGAAAACATATCTCTCAGAGCTGTATGCATTTCCCCTCAGTGGAAATGGTTATTTTATTTGGGTAATTTATTATGTAATTTCTTTTATTTAGGTGTTTCTTCAGAGGAAGTCAAGTGACATTGGATATGGCTTCTGTTTATTAGTACATATCAAGAGACTAGACTCAAATGGACTTTAAAGTCATTCAAAGATTTCATTTTTAGCCATTAATAAAATTACCATATAAACAAGTATTTATTTCCAAAGATGAAAGTGGGTCATTGTACCAGATTGAAAAATAATTTGAAATTGTCAACATTTTACAGTTTGAAGAGTGCTTTTGCATTGTTTTATCGGTAAAAGTTTGTTTCTCTTTTTACCACAGTGGATCAAAAGTTTAAGGGGAGAAATAGTACTGGTATCAAATGACACCATCACTGTGTTTTCCAACTCAGCCACATGTCAGAACTATGGTTATCTAAGAATTTAAAAATCCCTTCTGTGGACACATTTATTTTTAAAAATATAGATCTACTAGGCGCCCAGCATGCAATTTGAAATTGTGCCAGTTCCTCCCACCCTCATGTCACTGGTCCAGCCCTGCCTCACTCTCTGGCCCTTGAAGCAGCTGGGGCTGCTGCTGATCAGGCCTTCCCCCAGCCTAGGCACGTGGAGGCCCCTGCTGCCCCGCTCCTGATGCGCCCACACAACCTCTTCCTGTCCAGTCGACCCGTTACAGCATCCCAGTTAATTAGCATATTTCTCTATTTTATATCTACATTAATAAAAAATAAAAATGTTAATTAACCATACCTTCACTACATCCACAGCCAATCAGAGCGAGTACGCAAATTAACCCAACAAAGATGGCCGTTAATTTGCATATGCTGAGGTAGGGAGGAGTGAAGACTGAAGACAGCTTAGAAGGAAGAGGGAGGGAAAGGGGAAAGCAAAGCAGTTGCTAGAGGGAAAGCAAGGGCAGGGTGGGGTGGGTAGGGTGGTGAGTGGCAGCAGCCACTTGCAGGAATCTTCCTGCAATGGGCCCATATATCCTCCGGGGATAAAATTATCCTAGGAAGACTCTGCTTATTGGAATTTTTATTGCTACCAAGTACAAACCTATTACAAACCCTTCCCATCATCCGTACCCACATCCTTTACCATGTTTACTTGGTGTGCACATCCATGCACACCTTCCTGCATCAGAGGATAAACCTAGTCAGAGGCAGAAAGGAGAATTAGCAACCTAAAATTACTGTCATTATTTTAGTTGCCTACTGATAAAGTTGTTGGTTATTGTCTTTTTTTGTAAATAAATAAATAAATAAACTTGGACCTGAAACCAAGAAAATTCTTGAAATCCAAGTAGCTTTAATTGTTTCTAAATAAAAATTCAGAATGCCATAACTGCTGGATGGCTCCTGGGCAATGTATCATTACAGGTTAAATATGTTTTGCCCTGGAGGCTGCAGTTCATAGGGTATAGATAACAAGAAAAATGAAATGTGTGACCCCAGCTAGTCCAGAGTGGATATTTACATATATCTCCTAACTGTCTCCAAATGTGACCCTATTTTTACTATCAGCTTCTCTGTCCTCAGGAAATTGTTGCTAGTTAGTGAAGGAGAGAACAAAGAAGAGACGTGAGGGTCTGGTGGTGGTGGGAAGGGCATATTAATAAGACTAAAAAAAAAAAGAATTCTCCTGATCTATTCTTTGCATTTTCTCACCTTTTTTAAGAAGAAGGAGGAAGAAATAGCACCTCCTTTCTTAGCCTAAAGGGAGCATAAGAGCAAGGTCCTCTAGGAATGCTAGGACATTTCCATTTTCTCTCTCCAGTATTTCTGATATTGCTACCAGAGTAGAAGAAAAAAACAAATGAATGCTTATATGTTTTTTATTAAAGTTTTAAAAAATTAGTATTCACCAGTTATTGTCAAATTTAGCTCCTAGAAGACTAAGAGAAAAGGAAGAAATCAGCATAGGTATTGAAGTAGAGACTAGATAGAGAAAGCTCTAATTCTTTAGGAGCCAAACGAAATCCATGTTTCTGTACTATTAAACATAGTATAAAAAGGCCAAAATCATGGGCATTAGCCCCATAGGGGCCAGTTAGCTAGACTCAAATTCAAGGCCACAGAATATATATCTAACTTTGCTGCTGGCAGTTAATTATATCAATGACCATCAAGAGGAATAGGAAAGTGTCTTCTCGGTGTCTATTTTAACACCGCCTAACACTTTCAGCTCGGCTGTTATAATTATATATTTTTTTTAAAATTGGAAGCATTTAAAAAATCAGAACAATTTTAAATGTAGACTTATATCCATGAGATGCTTTGAAAACATAACATTTTAAAAATACAACTAAGTATATATTTTGTCTATATATTTTTCATATTTTATTTATCAAAAGCCAAGACTAAATAGTTTATTCCATGCCTCATAGTTAAGAATGTGGTTTTTCTTATTGTAGCATTTTTCATTAAAAAAAAAAAAAAAACTTATTAGTATCATATTACATAATCATGGAGATTAAAGTTTTGTTTCTCTTTTCTAAATTATATCATGGCTAGATTTAATTATTAACTTTCAAGACTGAAGACTTTAACTTTAGAACCAGGAAGAAATACTAAAGGCTTGGTTTATCTTTTGTATTGGTATAATTTGTACTGGTTTTGTATAATAAGATGTAAGATTATTTTACAATGTTATAGAAAAACTAGAGTTTCAGGACTAAGCAAAATTGTCATTAAAATAGTAAAACAGAAATGCAATAGAATTCACAAAGAAATGTTTAATACAAATTAAACAAAAAATATATATTCAAAATGGAAAACCAAGCTTTGCAGATTGATAAAATGATGGGTGGCAATATTAACTACTGAATCAACTGAATGCAGAGAACAATGATACAATATTGCAATGTGTTAAAACAGCTTTTTGTATCACCTGTAACAATTTTTGTACAAATTTAAAAACAGTTTGCTAATTGCTATTTAGTGAAACTGGTTTTCTCCTTCCTCTTTCCCTCCCTCCATTTTCCTTCTTTGTCCCTCTCACGTTTCTTTGTTTTCATTTTCTGCTCTTTTCTTTCTTTTCCTTTCTTTCTTTCCTCCTTTCTCTCCTCATTGTTTAAGTTAGGTCAGATCCTATGTCATGCCTGCCAACTAAAGAAGAAACTTCTTAAAGACTGAGGGAAGTCCCCTGGAAATTGACAGAGCCTTGCTGACTGCTCTGAAAATCAGCAAGAAGCAGTCAGGGGTATCTGAGATTCTAAGGTTTATGTGAAAAAATAATAACTAATATTTGCGGAGGAACTACTCTGCACCCGCATCCTTCTAAGCCCTTTAAATAGGGGATTTCTATTTAACTCTCATAAAACTTCATTTCATATAATTGAAGAAACTGAGGCTCAAGTGAAGTATATCAACTTGTCCAGAGTTTAGACAGATAATAGTTATTGAGTCAGGATTCGCTTCTTTATCCTGCCTCCTTTGTGAGCCAGTTTGGCTCTTCCCTAAGTGTACCCAAGTTGAGACCTCTGGAGTGACAATATGCAATACAGAGAAGGGACTACCCCATAGTTTATTTCAGGCATGGGACACAGACATACCCAGCACAACTGGGTTCTTGTAAACAGATCTGCAATGGGAGCACACTCAGACATCGATAAATATGTTTACACGTCACTACGTAAGATCCATCTGTCTGGTTTACCCACTCTGGATCTACAGATCTTGATAATGGCTGTCAACAAAGATCCAGCCAGTTTCTTCTACACCTATCTCAAACACCACCTACAGGGACTCATTAGCCACCCTCTTGGCCCCAGTTGTGGATGACTAAAGCTACACTATGAAACAAACTATAAATTTGTTACCAAATTCTTCTTGTGGCTGAATGTCCAAGATAATTCCCTGGTTTATTTTCAATAGTAAGATGGGATGTGTAAAAAAAAATTTTAAAGGGAGAAGAAATAGGGCAAGGTAAAAGTAATGTGCTAATCCATAGGAATTCCATGGCTTGTATATTCACAGCATTTCTCTCTTCCCCAGAGAAGTGGAAAGTAGGGTCATAATAATCAAGTTATACTACATTACTAACGCTCTCTTAAAAACTGGCAATATTATGCTTTTTTTGCATTTTAAGCAATCATCCTAAAGGGTTAGCCAGCATTTCCTGTGAAAGGGACAATGATGTTTAGCCAAATCGGTTTTTAAAAAGCAGACAACAACAACAAAAAAATAGCTTCAATAATTCATATTCATTCCAGTCCTTTGGTTAATGAGGCAAATGGAGTGCTCTCAGAGGGGATAAAAGCACATGTAGCATCAGCATCAAGAATCTTCACACCACTGCTGGCGAAGGATACTGTACACTTGGGGTAAACGTAACGTCATTCTAATTTTGCAGATGGTAACTAAAACTAAGAGCCTATATGATCCCAACACAAATAAGCCGTGCCTATATTCTTTGTTGTTCTGGGTCTTAGCCTTCCCGGTGCCATCCAATTTGCTTGAAAATTTCACTATATTAAGCAGATATTCATCTGATCAGGCACAGAAAGAGTAAGACCGTGATCAGCTCTATATAGTCCAACAATTAAACAGTTGTCAGGCTGAAGATATATCAAAGTTGAAAACCAAATCATAGGTTGAATTACCAAATAGAATGATGGATAGTCAGTCAGAATTGCTTAGAAAGATGATTGATTCATCAGAGATCTATCTGATAAAGTGTAAATGCATGTTCATGTTACTATCATCAATTAAGCAACGACTACGTCATAGGTGTTAGGCACTGGGCCAGGCACTGGGGACAAGAAAAGGAATAAGACTTTCCCCACTGAGTCCTAAAAGTCTCCTGGGCTGGCAGAGACCATGACTGCTCACTTTGCTTCGGTGTAATAGCACCGCCTGTTCTGGCAGCACGGTGCTGTGTTGGAAGTCAGCAGGAGTATTGGAAAGTGTAGAAATTTACTGGAGAGAGAACATGGATATGTTTGAAGAAAAGAAAAGTGAAACAGGAAACAGGCCCTCACCATAGGCAATTTATAATGAGGAACTGAAAGTTTGGAGGAAAAGAAAAGGAGGTTTCAAAGCAGCAAGGGGGAAAGTGGGAAAGCCAGGGGTGGTAAATGGACTTGAAGAAGTGGAACTGTGAACTTTAAACAAGATTCCCTTTTATGATTTCTGACAGCAGAGAGTGAGGACCTGGGTTTCTTTTTATTCACATTGTTTGCTAAACATGTTTCTTTGAGTTTGATATAATATTTAGACTAGCCCTCGCGCCCCCCCCACCCCCCGCTGCCCAGAGCTGCAGAATTTATTTGTGTTACACACACACACACACACACACACACACACACACACACGGAAGCTACTTGAAGGTACGTCTTTGAGTGGGACCAGAAAGCTCTCTGCCACAAGATACTTTGTAGATTGTAGTCACCACGTCCCAGGGGAGAACAGCAGCCCTGTTTTAGGCTGAAAAGAAAGTGCTCATGTCCTTCAACCTCCTCATCCTAAAAGCCAGGAGAATAGAAAAAAAAAAAGAAGGAAAAAAAAGAGATGGCAGAGTGATTGTCTTCTTTGGGCTTCGTTAGGTTTGGTGGGTTACAACCTCTGGCCCCTCCTCCTAGGCTTGCAGAAAGACAAAAAAGATTGCAAATGTCTGGGGTTGAGGAACGGTGCAGGGAGCATTCATGAGTGAAGCAAAGCTAGGAATAAGGAGAAAAGGAGAAAAAAATCTACTTGGCCAACTGCACCTTCCTCTTTTCCATCCCTTGATACCATCCACATTTATACCCTTGTCCAACCCAAACAATTTGAGGGAATAATAAGAGAAGAAAATCAAAATAAAAAAGAAGGTAAACGATATGCCCCCAAAACTCTCATCTTAACTTCTTCCATGTTCTTTATGCACTTCAACCTCACCCTGGTTCCTCCATCTTCAGAGATTCTATTTGAATTGGTTGTTCCAGTGGCTGTTCCTCATGTCATACTGCTGGACCTCAAGATCTTAGCCCAGACCAGAGGCTGGGAGCTGGAGGAAGGCCAGCTTCCTCTGGCCATCAGG
The DNA here is from genome assembly GCF_964339955.1 of Pipistrellus hanaki. Lineage (NCBI taxonomy): Eukaryota > Metazoa > Chordata > Mammalia > Chiroptera > Vespertilionidae > Pipistrellus > Pipistrellus hanaki. The sequence continues at coordinate 163,885,290 of NC_140505.1, forward strand.
TAGGAAAAGTCCTGTCATCTGCAACGAGGATTACAAGAGGCAAGACAGGCTTCTGATACTCAGAACTGAAAGCACAGAATTCCTTTTCCCTCAGCCAAGTGGTTTCTGCCCTAAATTCTTTCCAGGTTCCAAACAAGTAATTTATATATATGTTCTGACCAAACCTCGTATAATCTACTGGGGAGAGGGACAAGCAAGAAAGGATGGTGCTGCTTTTATTTCGAAAGCTTCTGTTTGTTTTCTATCCGTTTTATGAAACACTCCCTTCATTCGACTTCATTGCTTTTTGAGACCTACTTACAATTCAGCATTAGCAAATTACCACTGTGAATCAATTTATTGTTCTCTTTGTAAATTATCAGCTATTGCTTTTAGTTGTATGAGACTTTAGGGGCTATGCTCTAATACCCATTTGTCATTATAATTTAATTTATATAAACACAGTATAAAACAGGAAGATATTATCTCAGTGAGTGGAAACTATAAAAATATGTGTGTTAAAACTTCACAACGAACAAATACCTTTGAGCTCAGCTATCATGGCTCAATGGTTGAGCTCTGACCTATGAACCGGGAGGTCACAGTTTGATGCCTGGGCACATACTGGGTTGTGCAGTCAATCAATGATTCTCCCTCATCATTGAGTTTTCTATCTCCATCTCCCTTCATCTCTGAAATCAGTAAAAACATACATGTTTTAAAAAGCACTCTTTCTGCCGAAACCGGTTTGGCTCAGTGGTAGAGCATCGGTCTGTGGACTGAAAGGTCCCTGGTTTGATTCCGGTCAAGGGCATGTACATTAGTTGCAGGCACATCCCCAGTGGGGGGTGTGCAAGAGGCAGCTGGTCGATGTTTCTCTCTCATCGACGTTTCTAGCTCTCTATCTCTCTCCCTTCCTCCTCTCTGTAAAATATCAATAAAATATATTTAAAAAGCACTCTTTCTAAAAGAAAAAAATACCCTGGAGGTTAATTTAAATAGAGGGCATCATCCCATACAATTGTGCCTAATCACTAGTGATTTGGATAGATGATAACTTTAAAATTTCAAACTGAATGAAAAGTCATGGATTCATAATTTGGTCTGAATTTAGCCTAAATATATGAAAAATTCACTAGCTTAATGGAATCAGTCCATAAAAAAAATAAAATGTTGAGCAGGTTTTTTTTTTTTAGCCCTGGCATAAAAATCTCTTCATAATCTACCAGGAAAGTTAAAAAGCCATATTTATCAAATATTTGCTATCATTTGCCTGTGTGTTTCTAATTATTTTTGTATCTTGAAACTAGTTTGTCTCCTGCAATCATGTAAAATAAACAGCAAAATGTGGTTTTTATTTGTTCAGATTTGAGCTGTAGACATTGCTTCTCAGTAATATTAAATAAGTTATTTAATTCACTTTTGTTTAAATATTGATAAAGTTTATTATTTGTACTCCAGATTCTCCCACAACCTAAAATAATTTAGATAATTAATAGAATTTTTGAAACATTTTAGAATAATTTAAATTAATATTTAATCCACACTTCTGTTTGATAACATACAAAGTAATGATAAATATGAGTATTTTGGCAACCAGTGATTCTTTAATAGCATTCTCTTGTGGAGATAAAAATGTTTAAATATTCATTAATTTAGTGCTATCAGAACTGCATAGTTATTAGGCATTTCCAAATTTGGAAGAATTTTCATTACACAATAACTCGGTATGAAGAACGAAAGCTAAAAGCGCTCCTCTAAGTCCTTACAGGGGACCGAGCCAATGAAATGTCTTCATAATCCGGAGTCGCTTCATAACGGAACACTTAGTAGTCATCCTTGTATCAGAAAATAGAAAGCTTCGTTACCGACCAGGATTTTCAGACCACATCCACATCCGTCTATGACAAGTAGGTTTTCATTACTCAAATAGCAAATGCCGGTTAATGAACCGCAAGAGAAGCAGCAGCCTTATTTTTCTACATCATTGCTGACATTATCTCTGCCACACTGTGTGTGTGGTTTCATGTAAATGAGAACCCTTTCAGAGACAGCGTGGAGGTACCGGTGCTGTTCTGGCTAATTCTTTTTTGAAGGGGACCATTTTCAAAGTAGCACAAGGTATGTGGGTGAGGCCAGTCTAATTATCCTGCATGGTGTTGGAATGTACTCCTGAAGGGCTGCTCTTAACATAAACAAGTCGATTTACACGTCACTTTGAAGCCAGGAGAATTCAAAGAAAAGTTAAAAGAAAATGTGTAATGGAATTTCTGTATATTTGTGATTTACTGTAACTATGCTTTTATTTTTAAAGATGAAAAATAGATGCACTGATTTTTCTCCCTATAAATGTTGTTCTTCTAACAGCAATAGGAATAGGTAATAGTAGCTTTTCCCATCAGTCTCATATATTTATTGAGTACCTACTATGTGAAAACATCGTGTTGAGTAGAGGCTTTCAGAGCAGATAGATAGGTCTCTGCTCTGGCAAAAACTACTTTGAATTAATTTTGCGCCAAATCTTTGTGGTAACAATCATAGAAATCTGGAGAGACAAACACTACCATCAAAAGGGGGGCGGGGTCTCACAAAGCAGGTATTTGTCCCATTTTGAAATGACACCTTGTAAAAATGAAGAAAGAAAACTTAAAGTGTAATCATATAAGTTAATTATTTAAAATAAATTGTAATTGAAAAGGTTGAAGCTGGTTGACATGTTTCCCTACATGGATCAAATTGACAAGAAGATGGGCAAGAATAGAACTGCAAAGTTGAAGAAGGTAAAATTATCAATATAAATATATTATCAATATAAATAAGGAATCATTTCCTTCAACCTTTTAATATTAGGCTATTTCACCAATCTTGGGGAAAGAAGACCAGAAGAGTCACAAGCATATTTTAAAAGTGGTAAATACGTATCACCAAAAAACACATTAAATAAAACTTGATGAGCAAATCAAATGGACGTAAACATTATACGGTCATTCAGCGGTAACAGTTTTTCCTGGCATTGCACCAGAGCAAAGGTCACGTTTTCAGGGAATGGAAGTTGTGTGGAAAGAGAACGTGGGGCATACACAGAAGCATTGCCAAATAAGGCCGGAGCATGCTCTCCCCTGCTGGGGGTCTGGAGGGAGTGCATTTTGTGTTTGGCTGAGTCTACAAAGCAGCCACATGAAACTGAAAAAAATAAAACAGTCATTCACTCAAAAATTAGAGGCTCCTTGTCTAATTCCAAATATCTGCAATGATTCTTTTCTCTGGTTTTATCGTTATTTATATAGTATGTCTCTTTGTTCTTTCAAAAAGCACAGGAATGGTTTTAGTCGGTGGCTTTCAAAAATCAGAGAACATTTATTTATATGCAAAATGGTGAAGCTAGTTATGACATAAACTTGTAATTATCATGTCGGGGGGAAAAACATACTAGGAGAGAATTTATATGGGTTGGAGGACCGCTTGTTGATATCTGTAGTGGTACGGCATTTTATTCATCCATCCATCCATCCATCCATCCATCCATTCATTCCTTCAGCAAATACTTACTGTGCATTTACTATGGCCAGAGACACAGCCACGAGCAAACTCCTTCAAGGACTCTAAGTTACATTTTAGGATACTACACTGGAGAGCAAAAGAAAGATAGCATCTATGCCTTCAGAGAGTTTAGCGTCTGATCATTATAAGAAAAGCAAGAAGGAGGGGGAAGGCAAAGAATAAAAAAGGAACAGAAATTCATCTCTGTAGAGTAAGGTTGAGAGGAGCTGTTGTTCTGGACCTCTCCCACTTTATTGCTGGCTCTCAGCCATCTCAACCAAACATTTTATATTTCCCAACTATAGTGCTCACACTTTGCTCAATTGCTGGCACATTATTTTAATAGATGTTTTTTAATTTTTAAACAAAAGCACTGCTACAAACTTCCCTGAAAGTGTCATTTAAGATAGAAAGAAAGTGAATTAGATTTGTAAAAAAAAAAAAAAAAAAAAAAAAAAAAAAAACTTCGCTGGCAACTGTATACTTTTTTTAAAGAAATTATAAACTTTTAATTGTTTAAGAATAAAGTTCAAATTCACATAAACTTGTTCCCTAGAAATTCTAGCTGCCTTAAAATTCTAAGGAAACCCTTTAAAATGATCAGAAATGACTACATCTATTTCCATATCGAGTCATAACTTTAACATTTATTAAAAAAAAAAAAAGACACCCTTCTTAAACTTGACTAATTTATTTTAAAAATTCGGACAACTGCTAAGTAAGGACGAGGGCAGGGGGTGTTTCTCTGGCAGCCTTACCAAGAATGCAGTGCTATTGTGCTCCTAGTCTAATCTGCCAGGACTCCAGAGCCAAGAAGAGATGGGTGTCAGATCTCCACACATAATCTTCAGAACATCCGGAACTGAGAAACCGAGGTTGAGCAAACGAAAACAAGATAAAACCGAAGTGAGCCTGCCTTTCACGTTATAAGAATGTGAATCAAATAGCGTAAGGGGAGGAAGAGGGAGCCCTCATCACTTTCAGCACTGGGCCCCGAGACACTGACTACACCTGAGCTGCCTGTCTCTCTGCTCCGTGCAGATATTGGTAACTCACTCGCTGAAATAGGAAGAAGGAGCAGGAGGAAAAGACAGAAACTTTGCTTCCCCGAAATCAGATTGAAGTGTTCACAGGAGCCATAGTTCTAGAAAAAAAATAAATAAATAGAAATAAAAAGGGAAGCAAATGAGGACAGATCGCCTGCAGATGCAACTGAAGTGCCTCACACAGTCCCTGTGAAACGTTCTGGGTCTGATACCTGAGGGTTACCTGAGAGCAAGCACGGTGCTGCCTGGAAGATGAAATAAACGCGCTGTTCCAGGGAAAAGGCAAGGGAACCAATGCCTGTCACTTCATCCTGCTTGATGGAGACCAGCTGCTCAGAGTAAATCATTTGTAGGTGTTTACACATGGAACTAAACAAGTAATTTTGCATTAGCATAATAAAAGCAAAGGTATGTACTGTGATTATTGTACCCAATTTGAAGGAAACACTTAAAACAGGAGAGATGATATGTCAAAAGCTGGAGGCTACATCCCAGGAAGTAGCTCAATTACTTTTTAGGAAGTATCTGTCCTCCTAGGTTCTCCTTGAATACAAATTTTAAGGGGATATTTAAAAATATGATTTTTAATTGTGTCGTTTTCCTGATGACTCTATAACTTAATACAAACCATGTCCTTCTCTCTTTATTTGAGACTTTTTTAAATGTGTTTGTTGATTTTTAGAGGCACAGGAAGGGAGGGAGAGAGAGACATCGATTCCTGCCCTCTGCACACTCCCTGTTGGGGTCGAGCCTGCAACCTGGGCATGTGCCCTGACCAGAAATGGAATTGGGGACCTTTGATGTGCATGAGACGATGCTCAACCAACTGAGCCACATTGGTCAGAGCCAACACTCCTTCTTTTTATGTCAAACATTGGTTCCAGATACTAAAGTTGCTACTTTAACACTTTTTTTTCTATATTTATAAAACCCTAATCTGCAAATAAACCAAACAGTGGAACAACCAAACAACTGAACAACCAGTCACTATGAAGTGCACTGACCACCAGGGGATGCCTGGGGAACAAGGTGGGCATCAGAGTGCAGAACATGGCCAGTGTCGGCCAAGGAGGGATGGTGGAGCAGATGAGTGGGGTGCCCCTGGTGGTTACTGAAAATTCTTTGCTCCCATATGCCGCGTTCCCGCCTGGCACTGGCACTTGCTGCTGGTGTGGATCCTGCTCGCACCCACTGGAAACAGCCCTGATGGCTCAGCGCTGTCAGCAGGTGCAAGCAGTGGCTGCCGGTCCCAATTGCCCCTGAGGGCTTTTCCACCTCCCCCTGCTCCTGAGGAGTGATTGGGGCAGCAGCCACTACTTGCACCCACTGAGGGTGCCAGCCCCATTCACACCCACTGCTGGAGCCAACCCCAATCTCTTCGTGCGGTCAGAGGGTGCTAGCAGGGCCTGTACTGTCAGCAGGTGAGAGCAGCAGCAGCAGTGAGAATGGGGCTGCTGGCAGAGAGGGGATGGGGCTGCAGTGAGAGGAGATGGGCAGGGGCATGGAGGATGGGATGAGACCTGCCCCTGTGCCCACCACAGCCTTGTGGCCTACAGTTCCTTTCAAGGTGCACAAATTCATGCACTGGGCTTTTAGTATCTATATAATAATAGCCCAGCAACCCAGAATGACTGGTCTCTATGACGTGCACTGACTACCAGGGGGAAGACGCTCAACACAGAAGCTGCCTCCTGGTGGTCAGTGCGCTCCCACAGAGGGAACACCACTCAGAAGCCAGAAGCCAGGCTCATGGCTGGCAAGCGTAGCGTGGTGGCAGGAGCCTCTCCCACCTCCAAGGCAGCGCTAAGGATAAGTGAACCAAGTGATAAGGAACGAGCAGGTGGGCAGTCAGGAGTGAGGGGTCCTGGATTGCGAGAGGGATGTCCGACTGCCAGTTTAGGTCCAACCAGGCCTAAACCTGCTATCGGACATCCTCTGAGGGGTCCTGATTCCTGAGAGGGTGCAGGCCAGGCTGAGGGTCTCCCCTCCCCCACACAAATTTTGTACACAGGGCCCCTAGTATATAGTATAACTCACTCTTTTAAATAGAAATGGGCAGTTGTATTTGTAGACTATTGAGCTTTCAGCTCGTTTCATTTTCCTATTATTTTATGTATGAACTATGCTGGCTTAACTACTTAATGATTTACGTGCTTCTAGAATATTCTTACATGTCACTTGATCATAGAAAACAGATGACTTATTAGAGTATAAAATAGTGTGCTTTTTCTTCAAGAGGCTCACGTGATTGGCCTTTCCTTTGGGAATAACAATGCACTCTCATACACCTTACCCAAGAGCAGACGTACCTCCTTACTTTTCCTGAGATGACTATTACTCTTTATCAGCCTTCGCTGACTAAGGCCACATAGGAACACAGCCTAGACTGGGGAGAAGAGGAGCCTGGGAAGAAGATGGTGCCAGGAATGTCAATGATTTCAACTTTGTTTCAGATTATCATGATGCTACTAATTTTTTTCAAGGTCCACACTGCTATAAAAATATATGGCTTCGTGAGTGACTGAGTAAATTCGTGTTCAATGGCAAATGAGGGGTCCCACAGAGTGCTTTCTATTTAGAGTTTTTGGCACAGACCGCAACTTCTCTTTCAGCTCAGCTGGAAATCTTTGCTCATCCTATATAATTCTAGAACCAAAAATAAATCGTAAAGATTAATAAAGTAATGATAACTAAAAAGCACACACTAGAAGTAGTGATTCCTTTTATTTGCAAGTACCTTGGAACCCTACATGAAGATGCTTTATGGGAGGGAACCAAGAAAGCCACCCACGTCACAGGCTTACAGCCTAATGTTTCTGACCTAGGCCTATGCGATGGTTATGCTTTAAGGTGTGGCACAGCAATGGTTCCTTAGCTCTGGATTTTGAAGACTAGTCCTTTGCAAATACAATATTTTATAAAGTGTGATTTATAAACACTATCCCAGAGACTAGTGTTGGTAGAAATACACATTGCTGAGCTCCTCTTTGGAATTTCGGGGGGTATTTCTAGAAAGCTAACAAGTGGCTAACACAATTCTCATAAAAATACACAAATCAAAGATTGAGATCCACTTCCTTGCAGACTGATAAGTTAAGTAAATAGTGGCTATACCCACAGCTATAGCAGGTGGAAAATGGTTGAATTTCCCCAAAAAATACTTAGCCTATCACCTACTTGACTATCTTTTCTATAAATTCAGAAAGTGGCTTGACTGAACAAAGAAATAAAATAGGAAGTGAAATTTAAAAAAAAAAATAGAAAATAGTAGTACATATAACTGAAAAGATTCTATCATTACCAAACTTCACTTTTCTTTTTCACTTTGCCATGCACATGAAAATGCCGGAGCCTTAATTTCACCCTTCTCTCTTAATTTTCGATCATGCCTTTAAAGGTTTTTATCACTTGCTTTTTGCTTCTTTTCTACTTGCTATTACTGCTTTCCTGGATTTTTGGTTTCTGTTTCTGTTTTGTTTTTTGTTGTTGTTTTTTGTTTGTTTGTTTGTTCTTTTTATTTTTGATGCTTGATTGACACTGTCTCACTGTAGTGATTAAAAAAAGGACTATTATTTGTTCCTGAGTTTTTGTTTCACTCAGTGATATCAGCTTCTGTTTCTTATTTTGGAGCAGAAAGGGGAAAAAAACATGAATGGGGAGTTCTAATTTCAAGACTAGCCCTTTAGGGAAACTTCCTCAAGTGCCAAGCATTTTATTCAGAATCATCCAGAAATCTTGCAAAAAAAATGTAGATTCCATGGTTCTCACCTTTTTCCTCCTGGCATAAGATGGTTGGTTTTTTTCTTTAAGAAGACAAAGACTACACTTACTAGCTTCTAAATTATTCCATTTCTATAATCTAGACTTTCTTCCTGTTTTAGCAGTATCTATTTTAAAAAGAACTATTAAGACTGGTCCTACTAGTCTTTCAATTATTTCAATCTCTGATAGTGAACTTTTCTGTGATGGTAGCAGTGTTGTAGGTCCAGGCACCACCCACTCCCATTTTTAAGCAAGAGCCACAGTGCCAGATAGCTAGAGCTCACCTCTCCATCTTGGCTTTGCTACAGAAGAAGCAGGTGTACTTGGCTTGTTAGCTGACTTCATGGCATATTCTGCATTCATAAGCATAGAAAGAACAGGTGTGTTTTCTGATGGAGCTGCCATAACAGGGATCCATAGTTACGGTGATTCTGACCTTGGCACATGTAGTCATATAGCTGCAATTAGGTCTGAGTCCGGAAGCTCTGAAATTTTATCAATGGATTTTTTAATATTATTTTTTACCAACACAAATTTCTTATAGGACCTGTTTGACTTTTGTTTGCTTTTTTTTTATTTTTTTTTTTTTACCTCCTATGAGTTTTATTCCTTCTATTTAAAATTTCTTTCCCGGCATTCCTCATTCTCATTTTCTTCCTTCTACTAAAGCAGCCATTCAAATGGGCTTAACAAACATCCTTTTGTTTTCACATGTACTTGAAAATGTCTTGCTCCTTTTCATGCCAGGATTTTGAAATGACATAAGTGATATTGTGTTATGTATTATTTCTATTTTTTTCCACTCAGCAATACATTTTAAGTACCACACATGTTGCTGGGTGTCCACTCATCTGGTTCATGATCTCTGGATGCTGCCTAGCATAGCATAGGTTATGCTACCACCATGTGTCAATTCACTTCCTCGAGATGGCCACCCAGATTGTCTCCAACCCTGCCTCCATAAATAACACGCACATTACCATCATTTCACAAATCCCCTTACAGGCCTAAGGATTTCTCTAACATATGTAACCAGGAGTGAAATTGCTGAGGTGTCAGTGGGTATAGTATAGCCTCAATTTGGCTAAGTATGCCAGGTCACTCACTCTCCAGAATGGCCACACACACATGTCTGCAGTTCATGGAGCTTATTATACTTGTACTAGAGGCCTGGTGTATGAAATTCATGCATTGGGGGGGGGGGGGTCCCCTCAGCCCAGCCTTCAGCCTCTCCAATCTGGGACAACTCGGGGGATATCTGACTGCCAGTTTAGGCCAGATTTTAAACCAGCAGTTGGACATCCCTCTCACAATCCAGGACTGCTGACTCCCAACCTGCCTGCCTGATTGCCCCTAACTGCTTCTACCTGCCAGCCTGATCACCTCCTAACCACTCCTCAGCCAGCCTGATTGATGTCTAACTGCTCCCCTGCCTGCCTTTTTGCCCCCAACTGCCCTCCCCTACAGGCCTGGTCCCCCCCCCCCCCCCCAACTTCCCTTCCCTGCTAGCCTGGTCACCCCTAACTGCCTTCCCCTGCCAGCCTGGTAGTCCCCAACTGCCCTCCCCTGCAGACCTAGTCACCCCTAACTGTCCTTCCCTGCTGGCCTGATTGCCCACTGCTGCCCTCCCCTGCTGGCCATCTTGTGGTAGCCATCTTGTGATCACATGGGGGTGACCATCTTGTGTAAAGGCATGATAGTCAATTTGCATATTACCTCTTTATTATATATGATATCCACATCCCTGTACCATCAGGTTTTATTCAGATCAAAGGCTCTCACAATGGCCATACAGGCCACATCTTCCATAAGGCCTTTGATCTGTGGAGATGATAGACTCATAACCTGCAAAAGACAGTTTCATATAATATAGCCTCTAATTATGATTAAATACTAATTAAATATTTTGACAATTTTATCAATTTATTTGCAAAAATTTTATAGATTAATCTATGTGCTTGTTAGTCCAGGTCTTACAGTTAGTAAATAATTGTTGCAAGTCACACTAATGAAAATCCAGTGCTTTATATGGCATAGTCTACCTTCATAAGCATGTAAAGAACAAGTATATTTTTAAATTAGTGATATAATACAATATTTCTAGATGTATATTTGTATATTCTTTATTGGTAATCAGAGAGCATACCACTAAGTCACAAGAGCTTTCTGACTGGATTTTATATTAATTCAGCTAGTTGAAAAGAAAGGCGCCTTCTTATACTAAATCAGTTGGAGTGATTTGGATCAAAAGCAGAGTTATTTAGATTGGGCGACCGAATTCCCTTCTTGAGACAATGTATAAAGGTTTTCTTCTAAATTTAGATACTGAAACTAATCAAGCAGCTATTTTTGTTTCAAAATTCTAATGATTTGAAGTCCCAGATGGGACAGATTATTCAATATTTGCCTTCAAATGGCCTGTGACTCTACTTGAGACTAAATTATTACAGGACTAGCCTGAGACCAGAGACTCCATTTATCTCGTGTGAAAAACCCTAATCAAAAATGAGGTCCCTGGTACCATCAAGTGAGAATACTTTTTAAATCCAAATTCTAGTCTGCTATCAGTACTGTCATGCAATTTCTTGTTTGTCATTGCCATATCAGGACTTCACCAATGGAAGATGGCCAGAAACAACTCCAAATTAACTTCACCTAGTTTCCTAACGCTGAGTGCATCAGAATTACCTGCAGGGCCTGCTACACTTTGAACCCCATCCCTAGACATTCTAATTCAGGAGGAGGGCTCAAGAGTGAGCATTTATTTCTAGCTTCTCCAGGGACCACACTTTAAGAACAGCTGAAATGAACAGAAAACACAAACACACACATACACACACACACACACACACACAAAATATATATATATATAATTTTTAAGTCCATGGCCATAGGGGTCCTGTTGCTGCTCTGGCCCAAAGGTCAGAATTTAAATATTGTGATGGGAGCTCCATCTCCCCATTCCTAGGCAGATTCACTCCATGTAAGCGTTAGGTGGTGACTAGCTCGCCCATAACATCAGCAAGTTCAGCTCAAAGAGATAATCTTTCCCCGTTCTCTTCAAGGAAAGTTCTGGAGAGGGTGGTCATTAGCCTGAGCCTATTCACATGCTATTTTCTGGAAGAAAAAATAATAAATTCCAGGAGCCTAAGGTGATGGTGTATTGGGATGGTACAGGCCTAGGCGATAAGTCCATGTGCCTTGGAAGAATTCCTTCAATAAACGTGGTTAGTTCTGCCCTAGCCAGTTCCTCCCTGGCCCAGGCCCTGGTCAGGGGAGCGCAGGAGACAATCACATCAATATTTCTCTCTGTCTTTCCCTCTTTCTTCCACTCTCTCTAAAAATCAGTGGGAAAATATCCTCTGGTGAATATTAAGAAAAGAAACTTGATTATTTCCATTCTTTTTCCTTTAGAGAGACTTGTGTCCATGAAATTCCTAAATCCTTCAAATTATTTCATTTTGCCACGGGAGCACTTTGGTCCAGTTATGCCTGAAAATATCCATACCAAAATTGGGAAGATTGTTTAAACTCCACCCTGAGATCTATGTTACATTAAAAAAAAAAATAGAGTTTAAATGACCTCAGTAATAAATTTTTACATATTTAGTAATAGTCTATTTATAACAGCAGCAAATGTTAAACAGATACAGCTTCTGACAGCGTTATTACCAACCCAGAAGAGAAAGGATTGAAACAATATGAGACTTGGTGAGTGCAAACGGACACAGACTCCTAGTCCGGCAGTTGGACCAATTTCTTCCCTGAGCGTAAGGTAAACTCGTTCCCATGCACAGGCCCGTTAGATGACATGATTTAATGTGACTAAAAGATGTACAGATGGCACTACACTGCCTCTGCTGGGAGGAGAGGTCAGACGGCAATTGGCTCCAATACAAACCATGCTAATGTGTAGCTACAAGCTGCCACATCGGGTCCGTCTTCCCGGGAGCCTGTTAGGAGAAGTGATCGAGTGCTGTGACTGCTCCCAGATGCAAGAAACATCCAACCTAAGTGCCGTCAGACACTCTCAGAGTGATTATTACAGGAGCAAGAACTTAATAAATTATCACCTATTTGATTTGCTTAATAAGAAGCCAAATACTATAAATATTAGGTGAGAAATCGAATTTGAATATACCATCGTACGTATCATTGAGTTTGTTTTTGTTTTGTTTTTTTACATATATGACTATTAAAGGATAAGATTTGAAATCACAGCAGCACGTCCTTTTACTTTTAAATACCTTTATCAAATGGAATCTATATAACTGAATATCTATAAGAATGAGAGAATTGAACCAATTACACAACACAGAAGGCCATTAATGTAGAAAGTTAGTACTGCCTTTATAATCTAAAGTAAAGTTTTGCCTTATAGCCCTGCAGACACAGCTCAGTGGTTGAGTGTTGAGCTATGAACCAGGAGGTCACAGTTTGATTCCCAGTCAGGGCACATGCCTGGGGTGTGGGCTTGATCCTGCACAACCTGGAGGGTCTTTACACTTTGAACCCCATCCCTAGACATTCTAGGGGCTTTTGGGAGGCAGCTGATCAGTGATTCTCTCTCATCATTGATGTTTCTCCCTCTTCCTCTCCCTTCCTCTCTGAAATCAATAAAAATATACTTTAAAAAATAAAATTTTTGCCTTATAAACAAATGTGCCCTACAGAATACGACTAACTGAAACACGATGGCATTCCAAATATTAAAGACCAGAGAAAAGTCATCATCAAGAAGAAAAGTTACTGATCATTTATTTCGTAAAATAATCTGTGCAAAATACAGGCCTGCAAGGACAAAAGAGACATTCGTTAAAAAAATGTGGGTAAATATAATCTATAATATAGTAAATTTTCCTATCACCTGGAACTTGAGACATGGCATATGTTGGAAGTAGCCTAACATAGTTTTACTTGAAAAGCGAGATGTTAAGTACTTCAATTTGCCCAGTTTAGAAGCAATGCCTCGTCAAGCTATCAGGAGATAAGGGCCATGTTTCCCTATCTCCTCATTATTTAAGAGACCAAACTGGACAATGAAATGGCAAAACAAGGCTTAGATAGGATGAGTGATTCGCTGCGAATCACATAACAAAGTGGCAGCAGAATTAGAACCAGCATACAGGTCTTGTCTACCAGGCCAGTTCTGGTTCCACTATCCCCTTTTCTCCCCTAAGTCTCAGGCATCAGGCTGTCGGCTAATGTAGAACAATTAATCATAGTACTTAGAGCTATACAATTCCTGCAGAGCTCATTTATTTCCCGCTCCCAGTCAATAAGCTGTGAAATATTTTCAGCTCCATTTTGCACCTAAGGTAATTGGGATCAGGGTGATATGTCAGATATTAAACCTCCAGTAGGTTTTGAAAGAAAGGCCATAAGTCAGATCTTCTTAATCTTAGATGACTATTTTTTTCTGCTGCAGTATGCTGCCTTTCAAAATAAATATTCCAGCCCTGACAGTAATTGAAAGCAAAACATAAATAAGAGACTTTTTGTTGTTGTTGTTAAATTTTATATTACAGGAGATGTTCCCAAATGCATAAATGAGAAAATAAGAACCCCTCTGTATGGCTTGGTACCTTGAATCCAGAAATAGTAAATGGATACATTTTTCTACCACTTGAGGAATTTATATCTTGGAAGTACTTAAAATAAATCATGTCATGTTATAATGTTTCTGGTCTTTTTTAAAAATTGAAATTTGGTCCACTAAAATACTGGGTTTCCTGTGTCCTGAGATGAATGGAGGGATTTTGACAGAGGAGTTAACTTCCAAGACTCGGGTATCATATAGCCCAGTGGTCGGCAAACTCATTAGTCAACAGAGTCAATGATTGAAATTTCTTTTGAGAGCCAAATTTTTAAAATTTAAACTATATAGGTAGGTACATTGTTATTAACTTAATTAGGGTACTCTTAAGCTGGCCTTTGCTAAAAGTGTGGTATTTTGTGGAAGAGCCACACTCAAGGGGCCAAAGAGCCAGAGCCGTATATGACTCATGAGCTGTGGTTTGCCCACCACTGATATAGCCTAATTTTGAATCCTAAATCAATCCTATACTTTACATGACTTTTCTTTTTTTTTAAATATATTTTATTGATTTTTTACAGAGAGGAAAAGAGAGGAACAGAGAATTAGAAACATCGATGAGAGACAAACATTGATCAGCTGCCTCCTGCGCACTTCCCACTGGGAATGTGCCCTCAACCAAGGTACATGCCCTTGTCCGGAATCAAACCTGGGGCCTTTCTGTCTGCAGGTAGTCGCTCTATCCACTGGGCCAAACCAGTTAGGGCTACATGACATTTCTTAAGCTTTGATGTCTTTATATATAAAATAGGATAACATTATGAGCTTCATATGTTTATATAAAGATTAAGTGACATATTTTATGAGTACAATGCCTGGCATATACCAATTGCTCAATAAATATTAGCTAGTATTTGCTGAGATAAACTTCAGTAACAGGCAACCTACAAATCTTAGTGGCTTACAAATACAAATGTTTATTTCTTGCTTATATTGTACATCAGGTGTGGATCGCTCCAACTTGGATCCAGGATCTAAACTGAAGAAGTAGCCTATATATAAGTCATGCTATTCTCATTATAGAAGGAAAGAGAAATGGCCATAGAGCTATTGCATAGACATGGTATATGTTATTCCCCTTCTCATTCTATTGGCAAAAGTTACTCAAATGGTCAAGTAGGAAACTATGTTCTTCTCAAAGGGTGTGGGTGGGTAGGAAGAGGAGTAATGGAATTATATGGCAATGGACAGGGATGCTTTTCTAGGTAAAATGTCTTTTCTCTCTAGCTCTTCTCAAACTCTGATTTGCTTTGTAGTTCCATAATTTAACCATCATGTAATTAAAAAAAAATTTTCCTATTAGTGATTCATTATAATTTTGAGTGTGAAAATTTGCTGACTTTCTTTAATTCTGAAAAATTTGCATGTATCATCTTCATGGAGTCAGAAAATAATTGGGAACAACAATTCTGTCTCAGTAACTCTTTCAACTAACACAAGGTGAAAGGGGGAGATAGAAAGAGCACTTTGCAAAGAGTCAGGATGTGGGCATGAGGGCGATCTGGCTGCAGCATCTGTCACCCCATTGATCGCCAAGGTTGATTCGGCTGATCTGGCTGACTAGGCAGGTGTCTTCCTTCTCCCTCACCAATCAGTGTGCTGCGTCCCTCCCGAAGCTGCTCGCTTGGTAGAAGAGAACGACATTCCCCCCAGAGGAGAGGACCAGTCTTCGGTCAAGGGTATGGGAGGAGCTGTGCTCCCCTGATAGAACCTCCAAACAAGCTCTCAAAGAGTCAAAAGAATTGACTCTACCTGATCTACCTCTACTGTATGATGTTCAACAAGTCATCTAATCCTTCTAAATTTTAGGCTCTTCATGTATTATAGGACTGTTGTGAGAATTAAATTATATAAAGAAACTCAAGTAAAGCCCTGTAACAAATAAGAGGAATAATGAGAGAAAAAGTTCTGCCCCTGAAGAATTTACTGTTATGGAAATCCAAAACTATGATGAATACTTTGGGAGACTGACCACTTGCTGCCTGGATTGTAAACAAGGAAACACGGGCAATCCAGGTATTTTATTTTGATCTCGAGGTGCTTATCAATCTTGAGGGCTCCTATTGGGAGCATACAGGCAATAGCAAAACTATTGAGTGCCAAAAAAATCTCCAAAATAAAGTAATTTGCTGAACCTCAGCAAAAACAAACATGGATTGGAGATTTTAAAATAGAAATCACGAATTTAATAGAATTCTTAAATTAAGGAGAATATGAATTGGAAATTTTCATTGATATAGAATGGCCTGACATTGTTTCCTTAGCTCGTCATTTAATATTCCATCAATGACTCACTCAGACATTCAGTAATTATTTATTATTCACCTGCTTTGTGCCTAGTTAAAGAGTGGGGAAATTATGAGTAAAAAAATAGCATTGTCAATCTACTAATGCTTTTCTAGGTAAAATGTCTTTTCTCTCTAGTTCTTTTCAAACTCTGACTTGCTTTGTAGTTCCGCAATTTAACCATCATGTGACTTTAAATAATTTTTAAAATGTTTCCTACTAGTGATTCATTATAATTTTGAATGTGAAAATTGCTTTCTTTAATTCTGAAAAAGTATTTTCATGTATCATCTTTAATACTACCTCCCCATGCTTCCCTCTATCTTTTTCCTTCTGAAACTATGATTGGATTATTTTAACCCATCACACACCAGTCATCATATCTTTTAACCATATTTTATATTCCTTAATATCTTTCTGTCTTGGTCTTGTGTCTGTGTGTCCTTGAGATTGACCTTCTAGATCACTAATTATTTTGTCACTCATGTCCAATTTTGTGTTTACATTTTGTTGCTCTTAATCTGCATTGAAAACCCATTCTTCAGAAATGACATCCCCAAGCATCTCTGGCCATTACTTACCCAGATCTATTGTACTTTAATTATATATATTGGCTTGGGATTCCTTGGACCATGGAGATACTAAAGATTTGATCCATAAACACATGTGAAGAAAGAGCTGTTAAGAATTCTCACTACAGCCGAGACCGGTTTGGCTCAAGCCGAGAACGGTTTGGCTCAATGGATAGAGCGTCGGCTTGGGGACTGAAGGGTCCCGGGTTCGATTCCGGTCAAGGGCATGTACCTTGGTTGCGGGCATATCCCCAGTAGGGGGTGTGCAAGAGGCAGCTGATCAATGACTCTCTCTCATCGATGTTTCTAACTCTATCTCTCTCCCTTCCTCTCTGTATAAAATCAATAAAATATTAAAAAAAAAAAAAAAAGAATTCTCACTACTTTGTGTTGTGTTGTTGTTTTTTGTTTTTTGTTTTTGTTTTTGTTTTTCTCTTTCACTTGGAGCCTAGGCTAAAGGTAAGCAAACTAAGATCCAAATCCTAAATCTGGCCTGCAACCTGTTTTTTTTTTTGTTTTTTTTTTTTATAGCTTGTGAGGTATTGTTGTTGTTTTTTTAATTCTTTAAAGATTTTTGTCTTAACATTTTTAAAGGGTTACATAAATAAATAAACAAGAAATATATAACAGACCATATGAGGCCTGCAAAACCTAAAACATTTACTACTTGATCCTTAAATGAAAAGTTGGACCACCTCTGTCACTTTTTGCCAGCAGATAGATCAAGGACCTTTTGTTTAAATGTCTATTCATATCTTTTGCCCATTTCTTAAATTGACTTACTTGTCCTTTTATTACTGACTCATAAGAGTTCTTTGTTATTTTGTGTATAAGGTTTTCATCAAATGTGTTTTATAAATGTTTCTCAGTCTCTGGCTTATCTTTTGATTTTTTTAAATGTGTCTTTCAAAAATATTTTTATTTTAATGAAATATGTTATTGATTTGTTTTCTTTCATAGTTTGTGTGTTTTCGTGTCCTATCCAAGGGTTATTTATTTACCTTAATGCTACAAAGATTTACTTCTAGGTTCTCTTTTACAAGTTTCAGAGTTATAACTTCTACATTTAGTTAATGATCCATTTTGTGTATCACTTATTTCTTTAAATATAATTGTGGTGGCCCAAAGGTGTTTAAAAATGTTATGAGACAGTAACATATGGGAAATCTCTGTGCTTTCTGCTCAATTTTGCTGAGAACTTAAAACTGCCCTAAAATAATAAAGTCTAAAGAAAATCCAGCTATTTTCAACATCATGGATGAACATGGAGGACATTCTGATGAGTGAAATAAGCCAGATATAGAAAGACAAATACTGCATGTTCTAATGCTATTGAGAAATAGAAAAATAAGATAGTAGGCTTGTGTAAAAATAAAATTACCTTCAAACATATACTTGAAAGAAACATGTCTCTATATGTTAAACTCTTTTGAAAATGCTAAAATTCAAGGTAGGAAAAATTCAAGTTGAATTACACAGAAAGAATAAAAAAAAAAAAAAACCCTCATAACTCAAAACTATTTTATGCATTTACTTTATCTTTAAACAAAATCTTACAAGTTTATATGTCATCTGTTAGGAATAAAACAGATGCTACTTTTAAGAAAGAAAGAAAAAGATTGATAATCTACTTAGCCAAAGACAATAATTTTTTTCTTATGCTCAGAAAAAAAAGCAAAGACATTTTTACCAATTTTACCAAAACAGCAGGATGAATTTCAGAACAATCTTTCTCTTTTAGCAAAACTACATGTAGCCGAAACCAGTTTGGCTCAGTGGATAGAGCATCGGCCTGCAGACTGAAAGGTCCCAGGTTCGATTCCGGTCAAGGGCATGCACCTTGGTTGCGGGCACATCCCCAAGGGGGGATGTGCAAGAGGCAGCTGATCGATGTATCTCTCTCATTGACGTTTCTAACTCTCTATCCCTCTCAATTCTTCTCTGTGTAAAATCAATAAAATATATATTTTTTTAAATCAAAAAAAAAAAAACTACATGTAAAAGTGAATTCTTATTGGCAGAGCGTCCCACGGTAAAATTGCACAACATGTTATGAATCTAAAATAGTCATAGTGCAGTGCAAATAACTTAAAATGTAAAAACTATCAAGACTACAGTATAAAATTTACAAAAGTTTCCTATTATTTAAAGTAAAAAAAGGGGTGACAGTGGAAGAATATCATGTAAGGAAATATATCCTGAGAATAATTTACATCTAAAAAATGTGTGCTTTAGAAAATTAACCTTCATTCGAAATGCTAATAGCAAGATACCCATGAAAATACACACATGGTGACAAAACAAGCCAGGGGAAAATCATTTGGGGGGGGAGGGGGAATGGAAAAGAATCCCAAATAAAATTTAAAGAAAATATCCCTTTATTAACTTTTGGTCGAGAATATGTTTGTATATTTTCAGAAAACAACTCCGAGACCATCTGGAATTCTGTAAGAGAGAGCAATAGACAGATGCGCTCCAGCCATGAAGACAGAAGAGACACAATTCAGAGATGGAAGATGCTGACGACGCCTCAGCATACCAGCAGACAGCAGCTGTGGGTTGCTGAAGGATGCCCAGGACCAAACCAGAGATAGGCAGACCTGCATTACCACCATTTGTCCACCAACATATCTGAAATATCATGGCTGGCATGTACACATAAGGAACTATCTGGCATTGAAATTGGGATGCAAAAGAACTGTTGGCCCAGAAAGGAACTCACTACAGACTGATTCATTTGCCTCTCAGCATAACCATTATGGCTTGTTGCAGTTTAGGTTCTTACAAGGGTATTTCTTGGATCACATGATCTCACACATCTAGAGGAAATAATGAACAACACAAACAGACCCAGAGAAAGAGAACCAGCGATCTTACTCTCAAACCTCAGAGCGAAAGTAAGGGAGGATGGGGGTAAGGGGAAGAGATCAACCAAAGGACTTGTGTGCATACATATGTGCCTAGCCAGTGGCCATGGACAATTGGGGGTGGGGGAGCATATCTAGGGAGGGGTTTGGGATGGGAATGGGGGAATAAGGACAATTATGTGAGACCATAATCAAAAAAAAAAAAAAAGTGAATGAGCCGGGACTGGTTTGGCTCAATGGATAGAGCGTCGGCCTGCGGATTGAAAGGTCCCGGGTTCGATTCCAGTCAAGGGCATGTACCTTGGTTGCGGGCACATCCCCAGTAGGGGGTGTGCAAGAGGCAGCTAATCGATGATTCTCTCTCATCGATGTTTCTAACTCTCTATCCCTCTCTCTTCCTCTCTGTGAAAAATCAATAAAATATATTTAAAAAAAAAAAAAAAAGTGAATGAGAGAGAACCAAGATGACAGCATAGGTAAATGCTTATACTCACCACCTCCCACAACCACATCAAAATTATAACTAAAATAAAAAAACAACCATCATCCAGAACTGCTGGAAAGCTGTTGTTGAATGGAAGTTCTGCAACTAGAGAAGTAAAGAAGAAAGCACACTGAGACTGGTAAGAGGTATGGAGGTGTGGAATAGGCTGGTCTGACATCTACATGTGCCACTTTTTTATTTTTTTATTTTATTTTTAATATATTTTATTGATTTTTTACAGAGAGGAAGGGAGAGAGATAGAGAGCTAGAAACGTCGATGAGAGAGAAACATCGACCAGCTGCCTCTTGCACACCCCCTACCAAGGATGTGCCCGCAGCCAACGCACATGCCCCTGACCGGAATTGAACCTGGGACCCTTCAGTCCGCAGACTGACGCTCTACCACTGAGCCAAACCGGTTTTGGCTACATGTGCCTCTTTTTTAATCAGGTGGGAATTCATTTCTGTGGAGGCTGCCCAGAGGAGTAAAGGGTCCCTGCCCCACACCACCCCCAGCTCGGGGTTCCAGAGCTGGGCAAAGAAATCCCTTGTAACAATGGGCTGTAAAAACTAGTACAGCCTCAATGACAAAGAAGCTGCTGGAGAACCAGATGTTCCTCTTAAAAGGCCAGCACCATGAATTGAACTTACAAGGTCCCACTTCCTCTGAGCTCCAGCATCAGGGCGAGGCTCTAGGAGACACATTTGTCTGGCATTGGGGCAATAACTTGGGGGCGGCTTTCTCCCAGATAGAGGTATTCACAGGGATCATTGTTCCGGTTCTGGGACCTCCACAGAGCTGACTGGCAGCCATTTCTGTTTGCTCAGCCCTGATAATTTCCTAAAACCCTGCCTCATCCAATTTATAATCCCACCCAAGTTGCCTGCAGTGGATTTTGCATATTAATGGCCTGTCCTTGAAAATCTCTAACAAGCTGCAACTGGGTCAGGGAGCCCCAAACCTATCAATAAAAGGCCCAAGACCCAGCACCAGCACCAACCTACCTTTATTCATAACTGGGCTCTTATGGGCACTTCCAAAACTGACACAAAAAGAAATAATTTGCAGATCTCTCTGTAGTTCCTGCTGGGTGGCCCCAGGCAGTGGCTGACTTTGCACCTCCCTGGAAACCTAAGAGCCAGTGTATCCAGTGGTCAGTGTCAGACCATACCAGATTATAACTCTTCATATCCATAAGGGACACACTCAAGGGGCAGACTCAGTGAGCACTAAAGCCCCAATGAAGCAAGTCCTACTCCATAAGGGTGTCTCCTGCACAGCAGCTCTCCCACTATAGTCACAGCTGGTTCTCACAGCCAAATGGCCCAGAAGTCAATTCCTCCCAGTGACAGCACAGCAATCAATTCTCAACTACAAGGAGACTGTTCTTACAGCCCACAAAGAGATGCACCTAGAGTTCCCAGATCAGGTGACTGGGAAGGCTGAGCCATTGGGACCTACAGAACACCTACTACACAAGGCCACTCTACTATCTCAAGGAGACATAGCACCTCTACCCAATACATAGAAACAAATACAGGGAAGCAGCCAAAATGCAGAGACAAAGAAACGTGTCACAAATGAAAGAAATGGAAGAAAGCAAACTACTGGATATATATAGTTCAAAACCACACTTATAAGGTTACTCAAGAATCTTCTAGAACCCTCCCAGGGACTTAGTGAGACTTTCAAGGAACTCAGTGAGAATGCCTAACACATGGAAAAGAGTCAATCAGACATTAAGCAGACAATGACTGAAATAAAGAATAATATACAGGGATTCAACAGTAGAGTAGAGGATTCTGAGAATCAGAACTATGTAGGTCAGAAGGGGGTGGCAAGAAATATTCAAAGTGATGAATAGCAAGGACCTACAACCAAGATTACCCAGCAAAGCTATCATTTAGAATTGAAGGTCATATAAAGAGCTTAACAGACAAGAAAAAGCTAGAGTTCATCACCACAAAACCAGTATTATATGAAACTAGAGGCTCAGTGCACGAATTTGTGCACCAGTGGGGTTCCTCAGCTTGGCCTGTGGGATTGAGCTGAAACGGGCTTTCTGACTTCCCCTAAGGGGTCCTGGATTGCAAGAATGGGCAGGTCAGGCCAAGGGACGCCACTGGTGCACAATTGGGGCTGGGGAGGGAGGCAGGAGGTTGGCCAGCTGGAGAGGGACCACAGAAGGGCTCCAGGGTATGTCCAACCCATCTCACTCAGTCCCATCAGCTGGAACCCAGCAGCAAGATAATCTACCAGTCGAAGCATTTGCCCTGTGGTGGTCAGTGCTCAACATAGCAACTAGCCGGCCAGGCAACTGTCTGCCCCCTGGTAGTCAGTGCACATCATAGCGAGCGGTTGAGTGGCCTTAGCATATTATTAGCATATTATGTTTTGATTGGTTGAATGGACAACCAGAATACTGGACACTTAGTACATTAGTCTTATGTTGTATAGTATGTTGAAGGATATTCTTTAAGCAGAGGAAGAAGATGAAGATAAAAAATATGAACAACAAAATGGCAACAAATACATACCTATCAATAATTGAATCTAAAAATCAAAATAAGCAAATAAGAAATCTATGAACAGAATAAACTGGTGAATAAAATAAAATCAGAGGCATGAAAATGGAACAGACTGAGGAGTCTCAGAGAGAAGGGGTGGGAATGGGAAAAAAAAATTAAACCAAGATCTTATATGCATATATGCATTACCTATGGACACAGACAATAGGGTGGCAAAGGCCTGGGGTGGGGCAGGAACCGATGGAAGGAGGCAATGGCGGGGGGTGGGGGGATAGGGAGGATATCTGTAATAATCTCAACAATGAAGATTTTTTTTAAGAGAATGAATACAAGATCTTAAAACAATTTCTTAAACTTGAATAGTTTCTTTCAAGAGCTCAAAGTAATTTTCTTTGTGTTCTTATTCAGTCTAGAATGTGCGTTACATGATAGACAAATGTGTCTGTGAATAGAATTAAAACAGTTTAAGGTTGATTGACTCAAGATTACAAAATGAAACCCCTATCTCCTGACTTCCTAGCCAAATCTCTATCCAAAGACTTTACACTGTGAGCAAAGCAGAAATCCCCCTTTCTCTCACTTGATTTCAGTAAGTGACCTTGACTCCTTGTCAGGTCAGGCAGATATTATTCTACCTTCCAAAAGCTAGATTTCCCCCCTTGTTTCCTCATTTCCATTTATCTGGGATGCTCTTTGTCTCTTTAATGTATTGAAATCCTTCACTCAGGTGCCATCCCATATAAAAATTATCCACTGACTAAGGAGGCTCAACTTTTGTTGGTTTAACCAATATGTTTAATCAACCATGACAATGACTGGTGTAGTAACAATATTAGCACATTTCAAAAGACAGTGCCGGGTTATTTTGTCCTCTTTGAGGTCAGGAACCAGGTCTTACTCATCTTTGTTTATTCAGGACTCACAGGGGGCCAGGAACACAGTTGAGAGTGAGGCTAGATGATTGCTGAGAGAAGGTTGTTGAATGTGACCATGCTAATGTATTGTCCTTTCTGAATATTCATGGGAATATTCAATATATACACCAAGAACTATGTTTATATACTGATATTAATAGATTTAAATGACAGAACATATATTGATTTAGCTGAGGGTAAATGATGGTGGCCACTACCTCCCAGCCACTGCTGGCTCCTTAACCATGCTTAACATCTTTGATGTCTGTCAACTGGGTGACAATGTTTAATGACATGAGGGATCTTTTTATTTGTGCCCTCATCACATCACCTCATTCTCAGTCTCCAGTTGCATTTTCTATGGTTGTTTCCCTTTCCTCTTTTGGTGATTCTTCTCCACTTGCTCATATGTTACCAAGTCCTCATTGGATTTGGAGCAGGGATGTGAGAGGGGGCATGTGATGGTAGACATTAAACGGCATCTAAAGAATCACCTTCCTTTTGCTAGCTATGGGTTTTTGTTTTATTTTGTCTTTTTGTTGGTTTCTTCCCCTCCTTTCCAACTCTTTCCTGAACTTTCAGACAGAAAGTGGTGTTTTCTAGATGATTATGGGCTTTCTGTTTTACTGTATCGTTTTACTTGTGGCTCTCTAGGTACCCAACAATGAATCAGGCGCATAGTAGATGCTCGGTAAATACTAATTAATTCATCAGCCACCTGGAAAGGGAGTGCAACGGAGGCACTTCTGAAATACCAGAAGTGAGAGCCAAGGTGACTGATGTCAATAAGAATTACTATTAGTCTCAAGAATCAACAATAGAATTGCTACTTCCAATACTCCACTTGAAGAACATAAGCCCAATTCAGCAAGCCATATTTCTATTTAGTTCAATTGCTATCTATTCCGCTCTTCTCTTAGGGGCTTAAGAAATGCTTTTAGCTGCAATAGTAAAACCATAAACTTTCTACTCTTCCAGCTTCTTGGATCACTGGGATAAGAAAAACAGAAATGGCATTGCTTTTTACCAGAGTTATGTAAAAGGTCTTGAGATTATCAAAAGCACTGGGATCTGTTTATCTATGAATAATTAAAAATCAAGTTTAAAAAGTATATTTTAAACAATGGCAGATCCTCCAATAGCATAGGGACGCCAGCCCTTACATTTTTAAAATCATGTGCATCAACTTTCATAGATAAGGAACAGCTTTCAAACTTGAGAACTAATTGATTTTTTTTCCATTTTCCTTTTCACCGTTCATTTAGGGGAAGAAAATGGGTGTGGTACTCTCTCACCCATTTTTATTAACGTTATTTAACATTCATTGAACAGCTGGATGTGCTAGGCTTGCTAAGGAGCTAGAATTAGCTTTGTGTTTTACATGGTCTTGCAAAGGCACCTTCTGAAACATGATTTGCTACTGTAATCCACAAATGGAACACGACCGTACCCTTTGTTTCACCTTAAGCCAAAAGCAGCTCAAGTTAAATGCCAAGCTTCCCTGAGTTACAAATTTAGAGTCTCTCTGAGGTGCCGGCTCACGTGGTGCATTAGCCTACTGCACGGGTTGATTAGCAATGCTCTCCCCGTGTGGTATATTGACTCCCATGCGCGCATATCATTTATCATACTTATGTTCATTTTACTCTTATCCCAATAATGACAGCTTTCATGTAAAATGAGAGGAGAAAATAAGATTAATACCTTCTTAGTACACCTTTCACAACATGCGCAAATACACAGGCTTCTGAATCAAACACATCTTCCCTGAATTTGGGTATTATTATTATTATTACTATTATTACTCTGATTCAGAAATGATGTGAAGATAACAATTTATTTTTTTTTCTTCAGGAGTGAACAAGCAATAACGGTGGCAGTAGGGTGAGGACAAAAAGGGAAAGGGGACAGAAGGAGCACATGTTCAGTGAGAAAAGCAATGACAATGGAGAATCAGGCCAGTCATCTGGCCTAAGGTAATATTCATTATCAAGCTTAATTTGAGAAAATCTGGAGATATGTATTCAGCTTTGGGGGAAAAGTCATTTTGAAAGTCTGTTTTGGTGTTGATATCTAAGAGCCTTAGCAATTTTGAATGAAATCCAACAAGGGCAAACTTTTTAAATATGTGATTCTACTGGTTCAGAATTAACAGGGTAGATGACAGCTGATAATGTGCCTTCCCCTCTCAGGAAATCTAAAATTGGAAATTTCCCCTCTAGTTCTTCATCTGGAGCTGCAAAGACGCTTTTGCGTGTCCTGTCACCTACATGACACTTTGTCTTCTTGTTATTGGGCATGAAATGGTAAAACAGAAAGAAATTTTTGAGCAGCCATAGCAAAGCAGGGTGGGGAGGATGAGTGGATATGTACTGAGGTTGCATAAGGATATCATGGTGTTTACATTTACAATCAATGGACCATAGAATTATGGATGGAGTCTTGGCAACATTTATCTCTGACTAGTAATGCTCCTTGTAAAAGGAGGAGATTGATTTTAGCTGGAAGAAGTATTTGCACTAAGAAAGCTCTTTTTGCCTCTGTGAGAAGACTAACCTACAAAATTCAGGGAGCTAAGAAACTAACTCAAGGATTTCCAGATGCCTTCAGAGCGTGGCTCAAAGTAAACATTCCATCACTTAGGGAGGAAAGAGTTTTATTTTGGTTTGTTTGTTTTGTTTTGTGTTGTTGTTTTGCCTCTCCTTTTACTGCCAGTTTAGTGTAACGCCAACCGAAATAAACTACTTTCAAATGCTTACCTAGTTAAAGAGCACCTTTGAAATCCGTTCACTACCGAAGCATCTCCTTTTGGATGTCTTTAGGTATCCATGGCCATGTGTGATTTCATTAGTATCCACTATGAATACTATCTCCAAAGACGCTAGCCATTTCAGGAAAAGAGGTTATTAGATTAGCAGCTGACACACCCACACTCTGGAGGCTGGAAATGCCATGTGACCCAGCCACCCTCCAGCCCAGCCCAGGTACCAGGTTGCAGGGGTTTACCCGAGTCATTTCAAACTCTTGATTTCTGAACATTGAGAAGCTCTTGTTCTAAACAGGTGGTCACATTATTACGGCTACTTGTAGCTTTGCAGTACTGATAATTAACCAAGATTCATTCTGACCCTCAATCTTTTTTGCTGGTTGTGATGGAGAGAAAAGAAAAGCTCTTTCCTTTTCAATTTTTATGGGCCAGGTGAGAAGTTGGCTGACAGAGTACACACATTATATGCACTCATAATCCCTTTATGAGTTTTATAGTTTGCAAAATTTATGTAATCTCAGAGAAAGGTTGTATATATTTATTCACTTCTGGAGAGGTAAGGAAGGGATTGGCAAAGAACAAGGTGAAAGCAAATGATGGGCTTGGGGAACACCAGGAAGTTTGATAAGACTTGCACATTGAAGAGATATGTGTGTGTGTGTGTGTGTGTGTGTGTGTGTGTGTGTGTGTGTGTTTGAACAGTATTCTGTTCAATGCATCTACCTGTAACTTCAGAGACAAAATTAAGAATTGAATTTGTCTCTGTAATATTATTTTTTAACAACATTGATGACTTGTCAAGGAAGATAAAAATGTATAGGCTTACATTTCTGGTCAACCCATTAATCACTCAGAATAGGATTATTCTGCTACTATCAATAGTAAATTTAGTATAATATTAGATAGTCTTAGATTGTCTTCTAGACCTGTAATCTGAACTTTTGTAGTGAATATATTTTTATCTGGATTTTGGACTACAAGCATTTTGTTTTGTTTTGCTGTATAGCCTAAATTTTCCTACATTTTTCTCAGACAAAAAAAAAATCATAGCATTAAACAACCACATGTTATTCCCATGTGATTATTTCACATATAGAAATATCATAGATTTAAGTATGATTCAGTAAAATAATTTTAACAGAACTGGTTAGCTTATTGATTGAAAAAAATATTAATAATATAAACAGGTGGGGGTGATTCAATTCTAATATCCCGTAATGTAAGATTACCAACTGAGAAAATAATTATTCTCCTAAAAAATGGCTTGTGCTCATGTTGCATATTTCTGCTATTCTCCATTGTCTTCAATATTGGCCACTGCCAGAGGCAAGTGTTAGACAAGACAGACAAATGGTCTGATCTAGAATGGCAAATTCTATGTTTCCTTAATACAGTCTCCTGGAATGACAGCAGTTATGTATTTTTAAGTCGGCTCTTCCATTATGGCGATAAATGGTTATTTAAATACAGTCAGGTTCAAATTACACTCTTGGAAAATGCAGCAGGGGAAAGTATCAAAGACAAAGAACTTTTAAATAAATCTCATCTCTCCTCCTGCCATATGAGGTAATTTCTATGCCAGATGGCAGATGTTTATGCTGGTACTTAAAAGAAGTAAAAATTAAATGGATCTCAAAAACTTAATTGTTTTTAGTTTAGAAATGCTCTCAAATAAAGGGAACTTGGATGAGATTTTATTTTTAATGATCTCAAAAACTAAGCACCTTAATGTATAACTTTAATTCAGAAAAAAATGTTAACTCTTAAGTGGTTCATCCTTTTTTATTCCATTATTGAAGTATTATTTTTCAGGTAATTAAAAAAATGTTGCAAGTCACTTTTCTAGAATGATTGTGGAAAATCTTCCAAAGACTATATTATAACATGTGCACTTTATTTTATTTTATTTTATTTTATTTTATTTTATTTTATTTTATTTTATTTTATTTTTAGAAGGATAGGTTAGTTCTTCCTCCCCCCTTTTTATTCAAACTAAGCAATAGATGAGTCATTTATACTCTTTTAAAAAATATTTTTTATTGATTTTTTTACAGAGAGGAAGGAAGAAGGCTAGAGAATTAGAAACATTGATGAGAAAGAAACATAGATCAGCTGCCTCCTGCTGGGGATGTGCCCGCAACCAAGGTACATGCCTTTGGCTGAAATCGAATCTGGGACACTTCAGTCTGCAGGCTGATTGATGCTCTATCCACTGAGCCAAACCAGTTAGGGCTCATTTATACTCTTAATATATATATATATATATATATATATATATATTATATTTTTATAAATATATAAAATATATAAATATATGTTTAAGTCAAAAAAGTTATCTATCCAAGACTGTTTTATTTATGAGGATAAACATAATACAAATAGAGTGACTTCCAGAAACAAACAATTGTTACATGCACAACTTCTGTTTACACAAGCAAAATTGATCAACTTTCCCATGGGAAAGCCCTCCTTCTTTCTTTGGAAAGCTTCCTCTGAATGGTGAAGAATAATTTTATTGTGTGGCATCTAAATTTTTGCTCAAAAGAGCAAATGTGACTTAGTTGCTAGGTAGAGACTTTTCCTTTCCATTAATACATTAACACTGATCAGAAATCAACCCTGCTTTCTTGATTCAGGATAGTTTTTAGCAGGTTTTTTTTTTTTAATATCAAGTGAAGTACACTATAAGCACAAATAACTCTAGCAATCACTTGACTTTTTGTATTTAGAAAACTAACCCAAACTTACAATATAAGGACAATGGCCAATTCTGAAAAAATAATATTTAGATTAGTAAGCTATAGTGAAGCATTCTAATTATTAGTCAAAAGAACTGGAAGAATCTGTATATTCTTGAACTTCTATGTTCTGAACAATCAATTCAACAAAATGTAATTGAGCCTCTAAGATGAGTTCAATATTTTACTATGAAGAGAAATATGACTTCTGAATAAGCAGAAATATGAACAAAACCTCTTTCCTCAATTTGTTTACACCATTTTGTAACAACATAGAAGCTTAAAAAAAAAAATTGATTATCCAAAGCTAATCTTCAGCTTTATTTTTAGTTCTTTACAAAGCTTTAAAAAATTCTTGTTGCCCAGCCAGTGCGCCTCAGTGGTTGAGTGTCGACCTATGAACCAGGAAGTCATAGTTCGATTCTGGTCAGTGCACATGCCTAGATTGCAGGCTCCATCACCATTAGGGGGTGTGCTGGAAGTAGCCCATCCATGGTTCTCTTTCATCTTTGGTGCTTCTACCTCTATCCTTCTCCCTTCCTCTCTGAAATCAATAAATAGTTTAGAAAATTTCTGTAGGATGTATTTGGGGCAGAGTCATAGATTGCACAATCAACAAAGGGCAACTTACTCTGATAACTGTGCAATTATGACTTCCCCTGAGTGCATAGTGCCTCTTACAAGAAATACTTCATCATTTTATGCATATTTTACTGGAGAACAAGTATACTCAATAAACCATTCTCTGCTCTTCAATAGGCCACAAAATGCTCTCACAAGTCAGGCTTAGCTGCCTTTTCAGATTATTATAGTCCTACTAGAGGACAATGCATGGGTCTGTGGAATTCTATAATGGTACTTATGGAAAAGAGCATTCTGCATTTATGTAAGTTTCAGTGCTAGTGAAGCTGCAGTAACAAAGATACCCCAAAATACAATTACTGAAATAAAAAATGAACTCTATATCTTTTCCAACCTAACAGTACAGAGATAGGTGAGAGTTTCAGAACACATAAATAGCTTTGCTTTATCTAGGTTCCTTCTGCCTTATCTTGTGACCATCCCCTAAACATTGCTCAGCTAACATGGGTGAAGAAGGGTCACCACACTTCCCAAAATGTGAAAGAAGTAGCTAACCAAGCAGTGCTATTGTTAAAAAAACTACCTAAGCATTGAACATATTATCTAGCTGCTAGGAGGCTGAGAAATATAGTCCCTAGCTAGATAGCTGTGGGCCTTGCTAAACCTGGAGGGTGGAGATCAAGATTTTGTTCCTGCAAGAAAGAAGGGGTGAATAGATTCTGGGCAAGTAGCAGCCTACACTTTAATCATTTAATAAATGGTTTATAAAATAATCCTTTTGGTTACTCCATTTTTCAACAAATATTTCCTGAGTGTCTATTTTGTATATAGCTCTATATATATTGCACCCTATAGAAAAACTTAAATATATACAAATTTATATTATCAAGGAACTTTTGACATTTTTAAAGAAATAAACTACATTTGGCCCTTGAACAACACAGGTTTGAACCACATGTGTCCAGCTATACATGGATTTCTTTTTTCAATAAATACTGCAAATATATTTTGTCTTCCTCATGAGTTTCTTAATATGTTCTTTTCTCTAGATTACTTTACTGTAAGAATACAGTATATAATACATATAATATACAAAACATGACTATTTGTGTTATTGGTAAGGCTTCCGGTCAACAGTAGTTTTGTGAGAGTCAAAGTTAATTGAGGATTCTCATGTGCACTGGGAGTCAATGGCACTAACCCATGCATTGTTCAAGGACCACCAGTATATACACTGAATGTCATCAATAACAATATTAATGATAATGTTACAAATAATGTACTGTATCATAGATGTTAAGTGAGTGGTGCAGAAGAGGTGTGGTACTATTGTAATATTCAATGTAGATTTTCCAATAGGAAGAGTTCATGGAAATAAGGGCCCAATATGAATAAGGTCATTTCAGCCTTCAAACTATAAAAAATTCATTTCTACCTATAAAAAAGTACATATATAAAATTATGTATCTTCCTATGCATATTCATACATGTATGTACATTGAACAAGAAGATGTTTATTTTTATTAATTTTGGCATAGATAGTATGCTTATCCTCACCTTTTAGTTAACAGCATTCGTTCTTATTGTTAGTGAGTCTGAATCAATCAGCTGCATTCCTTAATGATGGAAGCAGATGGAAATAGAATGAGCTTCTGAATCTTCCTCAAGGGCATTGTTGAGGATGCTGCACCCTAACTGAAAATTGCTCAATTTTGCAATAGAGTTGGCCAATGTAGACATAGTCTTATATTTTCACTAATTTTGAATTAATACTCTAGAAACCAGCAGCTGACAATGAGCCTGAACAGTTGGTTTCACACCTGAGGCCTCTTTTAAAAGACCATTCTCATCACAGTCAAACAACAGGAGGATATATTAGAGGGGAAAATGAGTGCATTTTCTCTAAGACTACTTACGTAGGAGTTCCTCTTAAACTAATTAAGATTCAATTCTATTTCAGAAACTAATGTCTGAAGCAGACATTCTGTTTGAAAATTATTAATAAATGAAAGTGGAATATTCCAGAGCTCTCAAAATGGTAGTTTTTTGCCTAGTGAATGCTCAATAAAAGTGCTTGTTGAAAAAAAAAATAGGTAGAGAACAGTATTTGAAACATAATATCAAATGTTCGGGGTGAATGATTATGGCATATAAAATGATTAATAAGATCTAAGAACTTTTTAAAAGTGAAATAAGTGACACCCTTGACTATTAAAAACATCTCCAACCCTCTCAACATCAAGCTTACAGGTTTTTAGCATTCTAAGATAGACGTCTGGGGGAAAAACAAAAGATTGCAATTTGACTGTTTTTATTGTATCCAGAAGGTACTGGATATAATATGAATTATAGTTCCATTTCAAAGGGGAAAATATTTAAGCATACATATTAAACTTACATGTTGGATGTGATGGTTCATGTAACCCAATTCAAAAAGATCAGCTAGTCTAAGTCAGAAAATGCTAATGTAGCATGCAGAAAAATATTTTTGTCCAGCAACTTCAGTAAGTACTCAAAAGTTGTCTGAATTGCCCTTACCGGTTTGGCTTAGTGGATAGAGCATCGGCCTGTGGACTGAGGGGTCCCAGGTTCGATCCCTGTCACAGGCATGTATCTTGGTTGCAGGTGCATCCCCAGTGTAGGGTGTGCAGGAGGCAGCTGATCAATGATTCTCTCTCGTCAATGTTTCTAACTCTCTATCCCTCTCCCTTCCTTTCTGTGGAAAATCAATAAAATATACTTTTTAAAAAGTTGTCTGAATTGTTCTCTGCTTTTTTGTATAATAAATTGCTGCATATGTAAGTAGTAGGCCAGGGAGCGCTGTCTTGCCTTTCACACAATGCGTCTTTCACAGAGTCTTGAAAATGGATGTTACATTTCCCTTCTAGTGATAATCACACTACATGAGGTGGTGGGTGACTGCCAAAAGCCCTTAGATTTGTATTTCATATCATATGACAAACCCAATTTTTTTTCAAATGAAAGAACCCTCTCTGTGGTGTTTTCTGTCGTTTTATTTTAATAGCAGAAATAGGCATTTATCAAGACCATCTGCCCACCCACATGATGTCTCAGGATCAGACTGCCTTTTACAAGTTGCATAGAACTGGGATTCTTGGGGCGGGGAGGGTGATAGTTATCAATGCTTTAAAATTGTGGGAAATGTGAAATCTTTAGAGAGAAAAAAAAGGAGGAAGTATCAAAATGTTCAATATTCAAGATTTCAGTGTGGGCATGCTTCTCAGTGCCTGACACGTAAGAGAAGTTATGCTAAGAGAAAGAAAAATAAAGATTTCATTATTGAGCTTCTCCTTTATATTTGCTACCAGTTTCCATCTAGAGGAAAAATAACCCTAATTGAGATTCTTGGAATTTTCTGTAGAAGCTCGTTCTGTCCTAGGCTAATATAAACAGTATCGTCTGCTTTAGCTGTCCTAGACCATTCATTCTCCTTTCGCACAAGTGGTTCATATTTAATGACCTCAAAAGAGCAATCTTTTCTTATTCAGTGTGGCATCAAAGCCTTCCTTAAATCAAGGTTTATGAATTTAAGACTAGATGACAAAAGTAACTCTATTAGCCTCTTTGTCATGGCCAAGTTTCAATAGTGGCACCCTATATAAAACTATCCTAAGTCCAATTACAATTCAAATCATATGCTATACACCTTAAACTTATACAGTGTTTTACGTCAATGATATCTCAATAAAACCAGAAAAATGCAAAAAGAAATTCAATTACATACAGTAAATATTTCACTTTTCATCAGAATCATTATGTGTAACTTAGCTGTTTACTACACTGGATCTTAGCAAAAAGACCGAAAAGCGATTTATAACTTAGTTGTTTAAAATTTTTAGGTTTCTCTGTGAGGGATGGTAAAGCAAAGACCCGAAACCATTCATAAGTTCTTTTTCTTCCAGGTTATAAAATTACCCTACATCGGCCAGCCTCCTTTGAGGTTCAGTATGGCCATGTGACTACTTGCCAATGAATGTGAGCAGATATCAGGAATTCTGTGTGTCTTTTTTAAAATTGCAACCACTGAGTAATCAGTTTATTATACAGGCAATTACTCTTGAACCTAGAAGTAACTGACTCTTTAAATACACACAAATATTTCCACTAAAATGAATTTTTACCCTTGTATCCAGAGACCTAAATAGTTAAAAACACAAGAAAAATAAGAGCTATTAGTTATGTGTTAACTGAGAAACCACACACAAAAAAAACAAAGAATATGAAAGAGAGGCTGAAAGGATGAAGGTTGAAGGGTGGGGAGATATACAATTATTGGGAACAAAGTTCAGTATATTTTACATGATAATAGCTCCAATTCATTTCAATGTTAACCAGTAAAATAGCCCTGAAAATAAAAGATGTGGGTAAAGTGGAATCTAACTCGTCATGCTTTTCTACAAGATAGAGCTGCTTCACAATAAATTGAATAAACAGTTTTACTGTATATTCTTTGCCTTGCTTTTAATAACTGTTTTTGAGTTCAACAAGGACTCCACTTAAAAAACAATCTCCTACTAGTCGATGGAGCTTTACATCCCTGCCCAAGCACACATCATCCCACCACCCTTCACCTTGCTGGCATCCAATTTAAAGTCAATAAGGACAGCTTCCAGTCTCCCATCTAGCATGGAGGAGAACAGGCTGGTCACACACATACTTCTCTGCTGAGAGGCACTGTTGGTGCAGGAGTGCAGTATTTCTAGTTTGTTGTTCCAGGTGCCTATAACATACAGCACTGCTGTACCAGGTAAACACGCACTCAGGACAAAATGAGGCACGGGCTCAGAGAACGCAGTCAGATGGAAATCGAAAGGACCTTCTCTTTGAGAACTTCCCTGTCTATCTTCGTGAGGTTGTCTAATAACTTCCTTAGTTACATCATGCAGAGGACGGCGAAGCTCTAAGGCATGGAGAGGACCTGAGATGGAAGGATCCTCCGTGTCAGAGACATCACATAAAGCCTCCTAATAATTAGGAATATTGGGCTGTCACTTGATCAGAAAACACATACCTGTCGTATTAAGGCTCTGACATATTAAGGTTGTCATAGTAATACTAATGAGTACTTTTGGGTAGGAATCCAGGGAATACTACATGGTTCTTTACCTTAGTCTATGATGTAATTTCAACAATTGATAGCTTGTTGGTTGAGCATTATACTTTCCCTTTAGCAAAATGCATACAACCCTTGCTTAATTATTATTTTAGTGTTAGATTTTAATTTTTTAATATATTTTTATTGATTTCAGAGAGGAAGAAAGAGATAGGAGCATCAATGATGAGAGAGAATCATTGATTGGCTGCCTCCTGCATACCCCACACTGGGGATTGAGCCCACAATCCAGGTATGTGTCTTGACTGGGAATCAAACTGTGACTGCCTGGTTCCTAGGTCAAAGTTCAATCACTGAGTCCCACCAACCAAGCTAGATTTGAATTTTTAATCATATTATTACCTGGAACCATATCACCATGAGGGTGAAAGAAATCACTCTTTCAGCAAAAATAAGCAAACAGAACTATACACTTTTCTAAAGGAAGAAAAACAATGGAAAGCTTCTCTCTCATTGCTACCAGCCAGGGAAAAGAAGAAAGATGAATCATGGAAGCTTTTCCTATTGATGGCATTAGATGGATATAAGATGGAAAAATAAAATTGTAATGGGAGAAAGGTTATTTTGTGATTCTACTGCATTAAGTATTTCATAATTACTATTAAACACTCACTATATGCTTTTGCATAAATTCTTTTAAGTGATCTTTATGACCTATTAACTCGGTAGTATTTTTGTAGCCATTTTACAGATGAAGCTTACAACAGTAAAGTAACTTGGCTCACAGTCACATAGCCAGTAAGTGATGAAACACATTCAAACTCAGGCCGCTTCATTGAAATAGCCTGCTATCCTCTTAACTTCAGTTGTTCCAAAAGCAAACCCAGTTTTTTGTTTTCTTGAACTATATCACTTCTATTTTGTTTTACTGTTAATTTTCCCAATGTCTACATTGTCTATTTACCCCACATGTTCCTCTGAATCTTCTCTTAAATCTCTTCTAGTGTTCATGGATCAAGTAATTACCAATACCATATGATTTAAGAGTGACCCAGAAAGCTTCTTGTTTCATAGTATCTCCTTTAATGGCTATTGAGCCTAAAAGTTACCTTATAAAAGTTGTTTATTAAGGGTAAAAGACTGCATTACCAAACATCTACTAAAACACAAATGCCCAATGAGTGTTTGTTTATTTCCTTAATCATCCACTCAAGAAACACTTTTAAAAAAACAAAGCTATTACAATTTCATCGGAATTTGGATATGAGATTTTTTTATCAATGATGGAGCACAGAGAATGGGTTAGAAACCATTTATCTAGAGGTTACTAATAATCAAAACCACAACAACACCCAGAACATGAAACATTTTCTCAATAAATCTGACCTGAATTAGAAACCATCAGGGGGAAGCCATAAGCAGCCGCTGAAAGTGCAAAAATGTCACACTGAAGAAGAGAGGCCACAGGAAGCTGGGACAGAGATCATTGTTGTTTGTTTATTTGTTTGTTTGTTTAAATATTTACCCAGAGATATTTTTCCATTGATATTTAGAGAGAGTGGAAGACAGAGGAAAAGACAGAGAGAAATATGGCTGTGAGAAAAACATTGATTGGTTGCCTCTGCACAGGCCCCAACCAGGGCTCCAGGTTGGAGAAGAGCCTACAACTGAGGTATGTGCCCTTGAGGGGAATTTAACCCCGGACCTAGAAAGGCTGATGCTCTATACACTGACCCAAACCAGCTAGGGCAGGGACAGAAATCTCAAAAGGAAGTTAGGAGTATGTAAAAGACAATCTTTAGAAACTTCACCTCTATCTACATTTTGGGTAGCCCATCTCAACTCACTTGGCCCTCCATCAACTCCAATCCTGCACTTAACCACATTGCTCCTAGAGCTCTCTCAATTTCAGATTTTGCCAGCAGAAAATTGACGTGGCATATGCTTTGCACTCTCCATTGCATTGAATGCTAATACTAGCAAAAGTGGACATTTGGCTTTTCACCCAAACCACTGTAAGTAGAAACTATAAAAAACCAGGCAACCTGCAGGCCATGCCATCCTAGTAACTAATAGCAATGCCTTGCTTGTCATAAAGTTCTAACAGCCTCTTCTCATGTTAAGCATTTTGTAGTTTGATGATAATAATAGGTAGGCCAGAGTTGTCACCAAAGTTCAATAGTGCTCTGGGTATAAAATGCTGTCCCAGACTGTTTGAACCATTTGGATTTCTGTTAGAATTCCCAGCTTTCTCTCTCTGGCTCAGCAGGATAGCTCATATAGCTTCCCTAACAAGCCACTACTTTGCACTGAACATGGAGACTTCGAGATGTACTTAACCTTGATGGAGGGAAACTTTGCGTCTAATAAAGAGAAATAAAAATTCCGAATTACTGCAAAGCACTGCAGCAGGCAAGCTGCAATTCCAGTCATACGAAGCCTCTGTTTACAGTAAAATGATGATATGAATCACAACGACTCTCATATAAGGACTCAACTGCCTACCTAGTCATATTCCATATATTTATAACATATAATTTCATTTTCATACAAGCTTATTACACATATTAAAGCAATACTTTTCCTCATATGGCCAAGATTCATTGATAAAACAATGAAGTGAACTAACACCCTTCCTAAATAAAGTTTCACCAATAGCACCATATGTTAATGGACCTATTTCATTGTTAATGTGACTGACTGCTTATTGATTCTTGCAGGAATCCAGCAAGGGCTTCAGAGTACAATTTAGTTTGGAGAGCTCTGGGTCCAACATCTATGCTCAATTACAACTTTCAGAAGGGAAGATCAATAAAATTTAAATTGCTTATGGTAATCACAACTTCAAATCATTGCGATCAGCATAAGCAATCTGCTGACCCCAGCCAAGCTCCTAAATTGAAACTTGTAATGAGTGGTCATTTAGTTTGGGTCCATTCATATTATTTGGAAGGCAGGTGATGAACAATTAAAGACCAGCCAGCACCTTCTCTGCACAACATTCCCATCTTTATTCCCAAAGTATTAATATGCAGTAACCCTCGGGTTCATGGTTTTGCACTTCTTTAATGGGTATTCTGTATGAATAAGCAATTATATTTTCTATTAAACAATTTC
This sequence comes from Pipistrellus hanaki, assembly GCF_964339955.1. Lineage (NCBI taxonomy): Eukaryota > Metazoa > Chordata > Mammalia > Chiroptera > Vespertilionidae > Pipistrellus > Pipistrellus hanaki. The sequence continues at coordinate 163,923,143 of NC_140505.1, forward strand.
AGTGTAATTGAATTAGCAGTTATAATATTGCTAGGGCAAGCAAAAGCTTTCCTAGGGAAAAATTAAGTGATATTGGGTAGTGCAAATTAATTTATAGAACTGAAAAATGTAACCAATTAAATAGAATTGCCTTTGCCTCCCCCCTCCACCAAAATACAATTAAGCAGCACATTGTTTCAAAGAATATGTTTCAGAACAATTTGTTTTCAATCATAATAGCTGTTTTTCATTCATTATGAAAAGCTGTCTATTATAATGAAAATTTCATAGGCTGTTTTCCTTGACAAAGCAGGTTGCAAGTTTAAACAAAGATAGGCTGCAGATTACTTCCTAGATAAGGAGTCACCTTAGAATTACATTTTAATAAATCATTGAAAATAAATCTTCTGCATTACAGCATGAAGGTTTTAGAGAAAGAAAAAGCAAATAGAGAGAAAGTAATCAATGAAAATCTCCTGCTGCCAATATAATAATAGATGGACCAATGCTAATATATAAAGTGTATTACACTCACACACACAGCCAAAAAGAAAAATGTAAGATAAATATCACGGAAGTCAACTGTCACAAATGAGACTTGAGTAATAATCCCATCTTTACCATTCATCATTCCTACTGTGCCTCCTCCAAGCGCTTTGCTGAATTACAAACTAGGGTATTTAGGCCACATTTTTGCAACCTAACAACATAGTCATCTTTAAATTACAGCTAAAGTTTAAAGTATCCTGCCAAGTGGTTTAAGACAAAGCAAAATGCAAATATATATATATATATATATATATATATATATATATATATATGTATATATGCTATGTTTGCATATATTTTAAAAGAAATGTAAAACTATAGTTGGAACAATTGTAAATATTTAATAAGTTTACATTAATAAGAAATTGTAGCAAAAATATTTAGTATTACCATGCCATTTTTTTTTTTTTTTATTAATGTGGAGATCTAAAAAGACCAGTGCAGAAACCATGAATTTTTCCACATAAATTCCATAAAAAAGATAGTTTAGGTCTTTAGAATATTTTAGATTCTTTGGATGGACTTTAAAAAGTCCTTTTATGCAGGAAGTGACATGTCAGGTATATCACTTCGATGCAGTGAGGACTGAAGGGAAGGGCGGAGTGAACCAGAGAGAGGGGAGCTTGAGAATGGCTGGAGGTAACCCAAGCATTCCGTTCAGGTTAGAATGTGAGCATTTGAATTAAGGAAGAAGTGGAGAAGGAAATGTATATCACCGGAAGCTACACTGAAAGAATTTCACATTTGATTGGCTAGAGAGAGAGGGGGACTTGAGAATGGCTTTTGAGGTTTCCATCTTGGAAAGACTGTAAGGCTAAAAATAATCTTTATGAGTTAGAGACTGTAGATTAAGGAGTAAGTAGAGGTGACTAAGTTCATGTGCTAATTAAGAGTATTTTCAAATACTGAATTAGATTAATGTTTTTCCTAAACCCTTTCTCTCTACCAGGACAGTAGTGATTAAGAAAAGCATTTATTGCAGAAATAAATACTGATATTTTCTTAGGTAAGTTTATCTTTGTACGTCCCCATTTACTTTTAATTTAATCCACAAATTAAGTCTGAGAACGGATGGCTTCTATACTTGAACAGATTTTTTTTTTTTTTTTGCAATCTATAATATAGCTATCTTTGGGTTATTTCTAAGGTTTAAAGGCATACTATTACTTTAAACAATAAAAAAGAAAAAAAGACAGAAAAAAATAAAGGCATACTATTTCTCAAAAAAGATGGAAAATATAAGCATATTATAGTTTTGATTCAGTGTCTGAATTTTAATGATAAACAAATGACTTGAGGGTGCAACAAATTTCATATAACATTCAGAAAATATTTAACAAAAACTTCAATTAATTTAAAGTAAGTAGATGTCAAAATTTTCCAAATGGGGAAAAATATTGAAGCTAAGAGTTTCTAGGGTTCATTAAAATTTTTTTAAATGACTGAAACTAGAAAAATTTTTTGTATTATATTTTATTGATCTTTTTTTTTTTTTTTTTTTTTTTTTTTTACAGAAAGGAAGGGAAAGGGACAGAGAGTTAGAAACATTGATGAGAGAGAAACATCCATCAGCTACCTCCTGCACACCCCCTAATGGGGATGTGCCCGCAACCAAGGTACATGCCCTTGACTAGAATCAAACCTGGAACCCTTCAGCCCGCAGGCCGACGCTCTGTCTACTGAACCAAACCAGTCAGGGCAAACTAGAAAGTTTTTTATTTGTTTTCGCTTAAAAATATCCTGGTATCTCAGGACTTAAACATCAGACGGGAAACCATAAAAATACTAGAAGCATCCACAGGCAACAAAATCTCAGACATATGCCAAAAGAACTTCTTCACTGATACTGCCCCTAGGGCAATGGAAGCTAAAGAGAAAATAAACAAATGGGACTACATCAAAATAAAAAGCTTTTTTACAGCAAAAGAAACCATCAACAAAACAACAAGAAAGCCCACTGTGTGGGAGAACATATTTGCAAATGTTACCACTGATAAAGGTTTAATCCCCAACATCTACAAACAGCTTATACAACTAAATAAAAGGAAGATGAATGATCCAATTAAAAAATGGGCAATAGACATAAATAGAATATTTTCAAAAGAATACAGAAGGAAGGCCAAAAGGCACATGAAAACATGCTCAAAGTCACTAATTATCCGAGAGATGCAAATCAAAACAACAATGCGGTACCATCTCACACCTGTCAGAATGGCCAACATCAACAAATCAACAAACAACAAGTATTGGCGAGGTTGCAGAGAAAAAGGAACCCTCGTGCACTGCTGGTGGGAATGCAGACTGGTGCAGCCACTGTGGAGAACAGTGTGGAGTTTCCTAAAAAAACTGAAAATGGAACTTCCATTTGACCCAGTAATCCCACTTCTAGGAATATATCCCAAGAAACTAGAAACACCAATCAGAAAGGATATATGCACCCCTATGTTCATAGCAGCACAATCTACAATAGCTAGAATCTGGAAACAGCCTAGGTGCCCGTCAGCAGATGATTGGATCAAAAAACTTTGGTACAACACAATGGAATACTATGCTGCCATAAAAAAGAAGGAATTCTCATCATTTGCAGCAACCTGGATAGAACTAGAGAACATCATGCTGAGTGAAATAAGCCTGTCAATGAAAGAGAAATACCACATGGCCTCACTCATTTATGGATATTAAAAAACATTATAAACTGACAAACCAAAAGATAGATATAGAGATAGTAAAGCAACAAGTAGACTGTAAAATTACAGCGGGGAGAGTATGGAGATCTGGGGGAGATAAGAGATCAACCAAAGGACTTGTATACATGCATATAAGTACAACCAATGGACACAAAACTCTGGGGAGGGAGGGTATGTATGGGGGGGGACAATGTTAAAATA
>NC_140505.1:163931558-163946558 GCF_964339955.1 Pipistrellus hanaki
CTCTTCCTTCATATTTATCCTAATGTGTGATATCAATCACCATCATTTTCTGGTTCTCCTCAAATCTCCCAAATTTTTTTTCTTTGTCTAATTAAATTTATTGGCCATTTTTTTTTACATTAACCACAAGTTTCATCATTAATTTGACTTTGATACCTTCAATATCTCCTTTACCTATTTTTAAATATATATATTTTATTAATTTCAGAGAGAAAGGGAGAGGGAGAGAGAGAGAAACATCAATGATGAGAGAGAATCAATGATCTGCTGTCTTCTGCTCACCCCTTACTGGGGTTTGAGCCTGCAACTTGGGCATGCACCCTGATGAGGAATCAAATGGTGACCTGCTGGTTCATTGTTCAATGCTCAACCATTGACCCACACTGGCCAGGCATCCTTTACATTTTTTTTTAATTTTTTTTTTTACCTAAAGAACATTTTTACTCATATGGAGGCCATTTTTTTTTTTTTTGTAAGAAAATGATGCCTAAAATGACATATACCTGATATTATCTTCTACATCTTTATAGGTTAATTTGCCTATCAGAAAAAAAGAGTTCCTCAGTGAAATAATTTATAGCCATATATTATTATCAGTAAGTGTTAGCCAAGGTGGTGGGACATATACTGTGTTTGGATTTAATAGCATGAATCTGAATCCCAGTCACAGCTGTGCCACTGGCTGTGTGATCAGGGGATAAGTTATTAGATTCTATGGGCTGAGTTATTCTAAATATTTTTTTCAACTCTAACACTTTTTGATATAAACCATTCACGTTTTTCCCAAAGTTAAATCTTATAATTATGGGTTGAATTATGTCCCTTCAAAACTGGTATGTTAAAGTTTTCATTTCCAATAGCTTAGAATGTGACCTTCTTTGCAAACAAGGTCATTGCAGATGTAATATTAAGATGAGGTCATAATACAATGGAGGACTGATAGAATATGACTGGTGTCCTTACAAAAGAGGGAAATTTGGAGACAGACATGCACACTGGAAAATGTCCTGAGAAGATGAAGATAGAGTTCAGGCTGATACTTCTACCAACCAGAATCCTTCTTACTGGCCTCAAAAGGGACCAACCCTAAGGACATCTGGATTTCAGTCTTGAAGCTTTAGAACTGTGAGACAATACACTTCTGTTGTCTAAGTCACCCATTTTGTGGTGCTTCATTATGGTAGCCATAAGAAACTAATACATCTTATTCCATAATTAACTGAAGAAGGATGAACTTCAACTATGATGTAAATGAATATGCACACATATGTATTTGTATGAATGTATAAAAAATGTAAACAACACTATCAGAACAGTCTGTGATCGTTTTTGTTTCAAGTAGATTGTTGACTAAAATATTGAACAATTAAACACTGCTTTCCATTATTAAACATTGGAGTTTCAAATTGAGAAGAATATGTTTTGAGAAAAAGCTTCAAAATTATAACAGCTTTTATCTCACAAAGGTTCCTAAATATATTTCCTTCTCTTTGAAGTCTGAGAGGATGCTGCTATCTCTAAATTGCCTCTCTCAGTTTTTAACAACTCCCTAAATGGGTTTCCGAGCACATGAGAAGAGCGGAAGCTTTCACCGTCAGCATTCTTGGTTCATATCACACTGGCTAGTTGCTTCTATGGAATTTTGATTTTCGTGTGAGACTGCTCTTCTTGTTTGCTTTGCATCTTTTTCTGTCTATTTTTGTGAGGATATGAGCCCTGGTTGCGGGGGGTGGGAGTAGACTTTAGAACACTTCTATCAGATTGAAGAAATATCAAGTTGACCAAGGTCTACAGAATAGCCTAGGATGTAACCTTTTGTCCTAATGAAAGACCATCATTGATCATTTTGGCACATCTTATTATAAAGCCTTTCTCCATAACACTAGGGACCACCTAGTGTAAAGATCTAATTATAAAGATCTGTTTAGGGCCCCAAACTTTTAATGTTCTCTCAATACCTGGAACATAGTCATGAATGCTTCTATTAGAAAACTATTTTAAGAACTTTTTTTAGTTTATGTAATTTTACCATAGCAGCTAAGAATATCAGCTCTGGAGTTAAGTTACACTGAGTTAAACTCCCAGTCCTACCCCATTAAGAGCTGGTGGCCCTGGAACCATATGGAACCTCCTTAAGCACAGAGTCTTTCTCTGTACTAGTAACACCAACCTTGCATGATTGTAGTGGAGATTAATAAGATAATGTGTATAATATACTTACCACAGCACCTGAAGGATAATATTGAGTATCAAAGGCGCAATAAAGGCTCTCTGTTCTAGTCTTCTTGGCAGTGGTAGTACCATTCACAGCACCACGAGTTTTCAGTCATTATCACGATGGGAGATTTCAGTCTGGCAGAATTGGTTCCTCCTAAGTGATCATAAGGTAATTACCCAGGTTCAATGTTACTTGGGCCACTTCATTTAGACACAGTCTAACCTGAGCCTCTGAATATTAGGATGTGAATTTGAGGAGCATTCACAGGTATGTGACATGACACGCTTGCTCTCTACATAAAGGTAGGTTTCTCACAGGGGAAGACCCATCTATAACACATAGATGCCCTAGAAAATGAAGATATAAACTGCATACGTTACTTTTAATTGAGTATCTCATCAAAAGGCAGAGTAAAACTTTGCAAGTCTCTACAGTTCTCAGGACTTTATACACTGCCCACATTTAGTTCCTCTGTCAGACCTGCCATTTTATGTGTAATATAATAGTGCATAAGGTTATCAATCTTTAAAAAAGTATACCATTGCTTTATAGCCACCCCTGCTTTGCAATACAAATGACATAATTACTTGTACTGGCTGGAGGGGGTCCAGTTCCTCTAGTTCATTTTTTAAATGCAAATCTTATTAAGTATTTTATCCTAAAATGGCTAATGCAAAAAGGGCAGTCTTAGACTAAGATGGACAACATGCCTAAAAAATAAATACTAGGCAAGTTATGAAACCTGAATTAAATCAGCATACTGGAAACCAAATTGATTACTTATTGAAATATGTTAACATGGTGTAATAGGTAACTGCCAAAGTCAGATATACAATAATATTCCATGAATCACTGTCAGATAATCACAAAGGTTTATAAAAGCAATAACGAATTTTAAAATCACACCGAATTCTAGATTCTCATAAAAATGTTACAGGTAGTGACCTGTATATTACATAGTTCAGTCAAAAGTACCCTTCTGTTTAATGCAGGTCCTCCTTTTGTTTTTCTTCAAAATTCGTAGGTCTGTTGTCAAAGAAAATAATGGGCAGTTTTCTATATAATGTTGCAAGAAAATTTTAAGAGCGCTAATTTCACTGTCTCTACTGAATTCATTTTAAGATTTCAGCTATGGTACAAAGTCTTTTGAAAAATTCCTTTTTATTTTACATATATAAGTATATTTTGTAGATTTTGTGTATATACAATTTAAATAATAGAAAAATAAGCCTCCTTGTACATACCACTGAGCGAGGCTAAAGAACATAGTGTCTGTTTTGGGAACTACATGGATGGAACAATGCCTTTTAAGAGATTGCTTTGTTCTTGAAGTTATTCTGAAAATAACTAAATTAAATTGTTTGGGGTTTTTAAAAAGTGTTTATTGGTTTCTAAAATGTACCCATTCTAGATGTGTTTTTTAATTGCTTCAAAGCCCATTACAATTTGCGATGTAATTTTTAAAATTGAAATGTAATACTTCATACATTTGTTCAGTATTTAAGGATTATAAAGCACTTCATAGCCTTTGTTACTCTGCAAGTTATTTGTAAACTTAAAAGATACAATTCCTGAATAGCATTTATTCATTTCAATGCAATTCAATGGCAGTAGGGGAAAAGTGGGGCAGAAAATCAAATCAAACTCAAATAACTGTACTGCCTTTAAATCTTAAATGTGGTCCTTTGTGCCTCAGTTTCCTCATAGATACCTTTACAAAATGTACTCACAGCCTCCCAGGAGTGACAAGATATTTGGCTATTTTATGCGCCTCTTCAAAGAGAGCTCTACCAAGAGGGAGAAGCCTATGGACTCCTGCTGGGAAGAAAGTGACTTCATTAGCACATCATAGGGGTGCCCCTTTGAAAGTGTGCTAAATTGTGTTAACGGTTTGGCTAAGAGGTGAGAGTGTGACTGGTTTAAACTTGTCTCATTAATATACTGGTGTGATCCCGAGTTGGATTTTGCAAGCCTGCTACAGTATTTTCTCACTCCTCTCCCTAGCATGCCTTGCTCTTTCTACCTCTTATCTGCTGACTGTTATCAGGGCTCTGTTCTTGAGTGATTTCTAGCCCAAGGACTCTTCCTTTGTTCAGTCATCAAGAACTATTAGCAGCTCATTTTCCGAAGCCAGGGCCATGTCAGTGTATTCTGTTGTTTCAGCAGCCCTTTGTCTTCCCCTTGAAGAAGGAATGAGCCACCATGCTTTCCAGAGAGGCGGGAACACCTGGAAGCATATTGCTTTCTGTGATGAGAGATGTAGAAGGAGGCCCAAGTGACTGGACACACACACCCTAAGGGTTATCCGTGCAACCAATAATTAAGTTCTTAGAGGCTGATTACTTTCTGTTGCTTAGATGCAAAGCAAACAGAAGTGTCCTGCACGGGATAAAAGCCAAAGAGCTGAGTGTGTGTAAACCTCTTTTGGAAGATTTATTGCGTGTCACAATGTGGCTATAACTTATTCTCATCTGTCCCTCTTGGCACTTACCAACAGTGATGAAAATGGAGAGTCTTTACTCAGGGAACTCTTGACTGCATTACTATTAAATTATTTGCATATTGGTAGCACAGAGGGATTGTGGGGTGGCATTTTTCCAAGTTTCATTACCCTAACCCTCACCACTCAATAAAAGTTCCCACAATGCCAATGAGGTGGAGAGAAAACAATGGAGCTATTTGCCTTCTGAGTATTTTCACTGTTCGGTAATGAAGAATGCAGGTGAATGACACCAAATGAAAGAATGGAAGGATGGAGGGATAGATGGATGAAGAGAAGGACCCAAATGTTTATGAACTCAGCAAACTGTATGATTCATTGGGGTGAGAATTAAATGAATGAGTACAATTCTATTGCAAAACCACAGAGCCCCCTATTGGTATCATCTTGCTTATTGCCATTGTATTTTGATGAACAGTTCCATCATGAAGTACTACCTTTTGTGTCACAGACAGATAGATGACCATAAATTTTTCTCCATTCTTTTGTATGCCTTTTACTAACTACAGAGTATTTCTCCCTGGATATGCACTATCATATACTCACCTTAACAACTAAACTTAATAGAATTATTATTCTTTCCATCTACTAGATTTAAAATTACCAATATACCTATGGGCTATTTTAATCATTGTTAGCTTGACTTTTAAACTCTAACCTTCCCTTGCCTCACTTACAAATGAGATCTAATTTAAAGTGAATTTCTGCCTTTCAGATCAATTAGGGTGATGTTTTCTACTTTCCTCTTTCACTCAGAATCTTCTACCTTTCTCTTCTATCATCACATTAATGTACTTTATTAACAAAAAATCAGCATAGTTTGGTGTGGGGTTAGAGAAAACTACAGGCCTTCTATAGTCTCCCAAGTCATCCCAAATTAAACCATGACTATAATTATTTAAATAACCAGGGAACTAATAAGAGGAGCACAGAGGATTTTTAAGTGAGTGAAACTATTCCATTTAACAGTATAATGGTGGCTGTGTCATTACTCATTTGTACAATTCCTTAGGATATACAAGAGGGAGTGAAGCCTAATGTAAACTATGAACTTTGGATGTGAATGATGTGTCCATGTAGGTTCATCAGTTGTAACAAATGAACCATTCTGGTGTGGGATGTCCAGAGTGTAAGGAGGATGTGCATGTGTTGAGGAAGAGAGTATACTAGTAAGAGAGCTCTATAATGTCTAGTCAATTTTGTTCTGAACCTAAGTCTGCTCTAAAAAAAAAAAAAAGATATTTAAAAGGGAAAAAATAATTGCCTAAACATAAAAAAATCAATAAAAATAAGAAGATATAAAAATTAACAAACCAAATGTATCTAATTAACATATAAAGAGCATTATATGCAACAGCAACAACATGCATATTCCTCTCTAGTTCACATAGCACATTTACCAAAATAGACCATATTCTATTTCTAAAATAAGCCTTGACAAATTCATAAGGATTTAAATCATATTCTGATCATTCAAGTATTAAATTAAAACTGAATAACAGATAAATGACTGAAAATCTATAAATATTTAGAAATTAAGCAACACACTTCTAAATAAGCCTTGATTCACAGAATAAATCACAAGGGAAATTAGAAAATATTTTGAGCTAAATGATAATGAAAACACAACATGTCAGAATTTATGGGATTCAGCTAAAGAAGGCTTAGCAAGAATTTTATAGTTTTGTAAGTATGTATTAGAAAAAGAAGAGTGGCCTTAAACCAATAATTTAAGCTTCTACCTCAAAAAGTAAGAAAAACAACAAACTATACTCAAAGAAAATATAAGGAAGAAAATAATTACAGTGAGAGCAGAATTGGGTATACGATAGTCAACGAAGCCAAAGTTGGCACTTTGAAAAGATAAATGAAATTCATAAACTACTAGTAAGATGGACCCCCTTTCCAAAAAAGGGAGAGTGAATAAAAAACATAATTTACCACTATTCAAAGTGGAAAAGGGAACATAACTATATATTGTAAAGACATTTAAAAAATTAATAAAGTAATTTTTAAAGAAACATATTCTTAAAATTAAAGAACAACAACAATTAAATAGAAAAAAATCGTGGAAAACATGTTACCAAAACTAACACAGGATGAAATGAAAAATCTAAGTAGTTTTAAATTGTTTAAAGTGTCTTTAACCAAACTAAAATCTATTTGTTTAACATTATTGCAAACAGAACAGTTTTATTTTTGAAGGATGGGTGGAAATTGACAAGTTGATTCTAAAACATATATGAAAAATTAGAGACTTAGATTATTCAAGATAGTCTTAAGTTCAAAGTTAAAGGACTGACTCTACTGATTACAAGATACAGTAATTAAGACAAATCTACCAATGCTCTATCATAGAATTCCAAAAGCAAAACTGCACATACATTGTTACCCAATTTATGACAAAGTTCCCAAGACAAGGTAGTGGGCATAAAGATGGTCTTTTCAATAAATGTTTCTGGAGTAATTGCCTGCCTCTATGGAATAAACAAACCTTGAACCTTTCCACACACCAAACAGAAAAATAAATTTGAGGTGAGTAAAAAAGTTGAAAGTTAACAATCAAATTTATAGATGGATACAGAACAATATTGTCAATAACTTGGGTGAAGGAAAGTTTCATAAAAGGACATAAAAAGAATTAAAATTAAAAATTGATAAATTAACTCAATAACTTTTATACATCAAAATGAAGTCAAGCCCTAGACTGTTTGGCTCAGTGGATAGAGTGTCGGCCTGCGGACTGAAGGGTCCGCAGATTTGATTCCAGTCAAGGGCATGTACCTTGGTTGCGGGCACATCCCCAGTAGGGGGTGTGCAAGAGGCAGCTGATCGATGATTCTCTTTCATGGATGTTTCTAACTCTCTCTCCCTCTCTCTTCTGCTCTGTAAAAAATCAATAAAATATATTTTTAAAAATATGCAAATTGACCATCACTCCAACACATAAGATGTCTACCCCCATGTGTGGACACAAGATGGCCACCACAAGCTGGCTGGCAGGGAAAGGCAGTTGGGGGCAGCCAGGCCTGCAAGGGGGAGCAGTAGGGGCAATCAGGCTGGCAAGAGAGCAGTTAGGTGTCAATCAGGCTAGCAGGGGAGTAGTTAGGGGGTGATCAGGCTGGCAGGCAGAGCAGTTAGGTGCAATTAGGCAGAAAGGCAGGCAGGCAGGCGAGTGGTTGGGAGCCAGCAGTCCTGAATTGTGAGAGGAATGTCCAACTGCCCATTTAGACTTGATCCTGGTGGACATTCATCGAGGGGCCCGAGATTGGCCATCACTTGAGGGGTCCCAGATTGGATTGGGTACAGGCTGGGTGAGAGACACATCCCCTCCCATGCACAAATTTTGTGCACAGGACTTCTAGTTCAATTATAAGGAGCTTCCACTATAAAGCCACCAGAATGTCTAAAGTTAATAGGGTGATGGGTGCATGATGAAGTGTGCAAATGATGTTTCATTGAGTTGTACACTTAAAATCTGTATGGTTTTGTGAACCAGTGTCACCCCAATAAACTCAATTGAAATAAAATAAAATAAAACACTTCCAAAAATAAATAAAGGAAATAAATAAAATCAATGATTGCCAATATTAATTATTGGCAAAGATATAAAACAACTCACACACTCATATTTAGCTATTGCATGTATAAATTGACCCAGCCATTTTCAAGAAGTAAAAATATGTTGAAAAATTAATCCTGTACTAATCCCTTAGCCCAGTGGTCAGCAAACTCATTAGTCAACAGAGCCAAATATCAATAGTACAATGATGGAAATTTCTTTTGAGAGCCAAATTTTTAAAACATAAACTTATTCTAATGCCACTTCTTCAAAATAGACTCACGCAGGCAGTAGTATTTTGTGGAAGAGCCACACTCAAGGAGCCAAATAGCCACATGTGGCTCATGAGCCATAGTCTGCCGACCATAGCCTTAGCCCACCAATCCAATGCCTCAATATATACTCAAAAAATAGGGTAAATGTCCACAAAAGTAATAGGTACAAAAATGTTAATAGTCACTTTATTCATAAGAATGAAAAACTATAAATGGTCCATATGTTTATGAAGAAGAGAATGGTTAAATAAGTCATGGCATATTTATGCAATGGAATTCTACATACCACAATACAAAACAATGAACATTAATTCATGGGTGAATCTCAAACACAGTACACTGAATGAAAAACGTCAGATACTAAAAAAGAAATACTGACTATACATTTATAGAGTCCATTTGTTGTTCAAGAACCATAAAACTATTTTATTGTATAAAAGTTAGAATAGAAGTAACCTGTGGTTGTGAAAGAAGGTGTTGACTAGGAAGGGGCTTGAGGGAAACTTCTGGGAAGATGGAATTGTTCTATACTTCTGAGTAACAGTTATATGGAGGCATATACAAATGTAAAAATTATTGAGGTCTACACTTCAGATTTGCGTATATCCTATATAATAAAGAGTTGATATGCTAACTAGACCAAACAGCAGAACAACTGTCCAGATGACCACCCAGATGCCCTTCTGGATGAAGCTGGGGCTGTGGGGGGCCAAGGCAGCCATGGCTGCAAGGGCTGAGCCCCTTAAATAAATTTATATACATATATATACACATATATATGTATATGTATATATATACTACATATACATATATATATATACTTTCTCAAAAAGATAAATACATATTCAAAAAGGTATTTATTCATCACTTATAACATGGTTGCCACTATATTCAAAGTTAGGAATTACAAAGATGAATAAATATCCTAGCCCACCGTCTGGTGGTGCAGTTGGAAAGACAGCTCTTTAAACAGACAAATTAGAAAATCACACCATAAATTCATTTTTAGAGTCATGCTGCTGTGAAAATATCTAGGACAAGAACAACTAATTCTTTTGGGGGCTGATAGAGAAAGTTTCACTCAAGAACCAATTTTGAGCTTGGAATTTTAAATGAAATAAAAATGTGATGGGTAGAGAGAAAATGGGGTAGGCAGAGTATGATATTCCAGACGGATTGAATCTATAATAAGAAAAGTGTAGCATGCTAATTAGACTGGACAACCTTTCGGATGAAGCCTGGGCTTCAAGGGCCAAGCCCCTTGCACAAATTTCATGCATCGGGCCTTTGGTAATATAAAAAACTAGAGGCTCGGTGCATGAAAATTCATGCACTGGAGGAAGGGTCCCTCGCCAGCCCTGCCACCTCTAACAGTTTGGTAGCCCTCAGAGGCAGGAGTAGATTCGGCGATCAGGGGAAGGCAATACCCCTATCACACCTCTGCTGCTTCCACTGCCAGCAGCTCAAGCCTCAGCTGGCCCTGGTTACCTGAGCCTCGAGTGGCCCTGGGAGGCTAGGCAGTCACCATCTGAGGCTTGCCTGTGTATTCAGCCGACCCTGGGCAGCTGGGGAGCTGAGGGGACTGGGTGCCACCATTTTTAAGGGTGTGGCAGTCAATTAGCATATTTCCTCCTTATTGGCTGTGGGTGCCGCCGTCTTTGTGAGGGTGTGATAGTCAATTAGCATATTCCCTCTTTATTAGATAGGATGATGAGATTTAGAGTATACAAGTGGGGTTCATAATTATTTATATAATTTATGAAATATATTATAGCCAGATCACAAAGCACTAAACAATTTAACACTGGTTCCAGGACATGAATTAGGAAAAATAGGCAGATCAAAATCATGTCAGAACTTTTTAAAAATACATGTTACTCCAGAGATTCCCATTCATCTCCTGCACCTTCCATCCCTTGAGCTTGATAAACACTGTCATAGGGAACCACTGTGATTGATAGGCATATATCAAGCACCATGAGTGTTTAGGGACAGAAAGATTGAAAATCACTGTTTCACAGCAAGGCGATAGTGATCTGAGAAAGGAAAGGTGAGGGTCTTATCACAGGCAGAATTTTCAAGCTATTCTTGAATTAAACATAATAGATGTGAGAGTCTGATTGGAGGTGCAAGATGAAGAAGTAACTCCAATCATGGGCAATGTTATTTTTGTATATTTCTTTATGGACTTCCACCTTGCTACCACATTAGAATAGACACTTCCTGAAATGCCTAGTTCTTGATAAAATAATATTACAGAATTATAAATGCAACGAAAATCTTTCTCAACATGTATATTTTTAAAAGTCACCATGTTCTTCTCTGTAGCTGGCAAATGCAACTCTGAAGTAGTCCTCTGGTTTTGTGGCAGGATTTCATACCATCATAATGCAATGTAGTTTTCTATCTGGCTTCTTTACATGTCTTCCTTTTTTTCATACAATTTATGCTACCCATAGAAGGTGGAAATTCCTCACCTTTCATCTATAAAAATATTCTGTGTTGTCAACTCTTTGAGAAGTGCATTTGACAGGCTTTCATGTCCCATCTTTTCCATTAAAAATCAGCACCAGGAATGAATACTGCCCCCAGTAGTTAGTTAAAATAGTATCCTGCCACCTTTCACCCCTTTTGCTCACAAAGTAATCTAAACCTAGCGCATTGAGGGAGAGATGAAAGTGATGTTGCTGTTTTATGTACAGTAGGTGCAGCTGGCCCATCTGTGAGCTCCCACTCTCTCGGGCAGAGATAAGGCACGCAAACAGTTAGTTGTGGCCTTTCACCCGCAAAAATCGCGTTCATAAGTGAAATATGTGTGATGCACAAGAGAGATAAATAGGAATATAGAAATCAGCATAAAGAGGGGGGGAAAGAGGCAGAAACTAGACCAGATTGAAACAGTTTCTAGATATTAAAATGCCACAGTATTTCTAATGAATGATTGCGATAGAATTGAAATGCCTTTGTATGTGCTTCCATGGGGACTAGGCCGAATTATCTCTGTCCAACAAACAGGACAGACGGACAAGGCATAGTATAACCTCTATTCAGAAGCTAGCCCCTAAAACTATCCTGCTAAGCAACTTCTGAAAACTCTTTCTAAATTAGAACCTGCCAGATCTCCCAAGTTAGGAGCTTCATTGCGGGAGAGGCCAGTTCAAACATCAAACATTGTTCTTCGAAGGAGGAAAGAACCTCCCCCGCGGTCGATGTAATTTTATCCCAGTGGCTGAGGATCACATTTTCCATTGTGGAGCACATTTTGCTTTTCCTTTTGTCCTCCTCTCCTTTTATAGAAAAATCGCATTAACGCTGGCCAGGATGTGGAATGCAGATGTCCAGCAATCCAGCGAAATTCTGCGAGGGGAATGGCAGGTATGACTAAAGCAGGCAGTGTGCTTTCCTTGCCATATTTCTTTTGAAGACATCTCCAGGTAAGTGCCACGTAGTTGATTTTATAAGCTCTGGAGCATTGCACTATATTTAGCATAATATTGTCTTCCAAGAGCAGGCAAAGCTCTTTTAAAAAAATTTATTGTGCCACTGAGGTAAGCGCCGGCATGCCAAATAGTTTTAGTACAATGTGAACCCTGTGAGGACAACCCAGTTCCACAGGAAAGACTTTCAGGAATACTTTAGAACAATTCATCTACGTTTCTCACATTTTTATGTGACAGAACACCAACAAGTCACCTTTCCATAAAATTCATTGGCTATACAGTATATATATATAATCAGTTGGGAGTTAGTATTTGTTTATTCTAACATTGTGATCCCTTGGCTCGGAGCATGTTTGCAAATGCTGGAAAGGTGTATTTCTTCTGTTTCGAAAATGCCTGAACTTTGGGAAGTGGTCATACTAGGTGCCCTGGACCAGGAGAAAAGAAAGTGGCTTTCCTTTGAGGATGGCCAGAAGGAAGAGGGAGCTATATCCAGGGTATCAAGAACTTGAAATCCAACTTGTATCAGCTGTCCATGGAAATGAGAGTATCAGGGTTTATCCCAAGAACCATTCCTGGAAACCACTGAATCCTGGGCACAGAGTCTTCTTGTTTTACCAAAAGATTCAAGTGTCACCAGATCTGAAGGATCAAGAAAAGACAGTCTCAGCCTGTCGCTCAGGTTCAAACAGAGATGTTTCGAACAGACTTTTTTACCCATTGTCCACCAGCCTCAAACACAGAATTGTCAGTCCAGCCAGTCTGGTCTGTACATGTTTGCCCAGAGCACAGCCTTTTGTTGCTTACTAGTAGATGCATCCTACTTTGATTGAGAATATGTCCTCTCTCTGGGATATGCTCCACACCTTTCTTCCAAACTATCTAATCTTATTCACCTTCCCAGGACTAAGCTAAATTCCTCTCCTTCAGGAAATCTTCCTGGAATATTCCGAGTTTCAGTAATAACTTCTTTCTCTGATCGACTCATTCATGCCCTTACTCCTCATTTCAAGTTGCCACAGCTTTAACTTTAATGTATGTATTTATTTATTTATTTTTAAATATATATTTTATTGATTTTACACAGAGGGAATTGAGAGGGATAGAGAGTTAGAAACGTCGATGAGAGAGAAACATCGACCAGCTGCCTCTTGCACACCCCCCACTGGGGATGTGCCCACAACCAAGGTAATGCCCTTGACCGGAATCAAACCCGGGACCTTTCAGTCCGCAGGCAGACGCTCTATCCACTGAGCCAAACCAGTATTTTTGTGTGGTGGTGAAGAGAATAGATGCTGAAACCGGAGTTCCTGGGATTAAGTTCTGGCTCAACCACTAACTAGCAGCATGACCTTGGAGAAGTTGTTTGACTTTTATGCCTCAGTTTTCTCTTTAGTCCCGCATAGCCATAATGATAGCAATTGTTTCAATAGAATTATAGTGAAATTTTAATACATTTAAGCAATTAGAGCAATACATTTGAACAGTTGGAGCAGTGCCTAGTAAATGCTAGCTGTAATAATAATTATTATTATAATTGTTTTTGTAATTATTTGTTCATATTTTCCCTGGAATTCCTTCTTTTACTGTTTTACCTGTGCGAGTTCAATAAGAAACTATTTTATTAGTTTTTATTGAGTGCAAAGCACTGTTCTATACAGTATGGAGTTTAAAAGATATAGGCACTCTCTTGTTCATCAGTTTATTTTGTTCATCATTAGATTCCACAAATAAGTGAGATCATAAAATACTTGTCTTTCTCTGACTGGCTTATTTTGCTTAGCACAGTAAAACAGATCCAGAGGCACAGAAGAATTGGACAGACTGTGGAATCTCAGAACGAAGGCAGAGGTGGGTGGGTGGGAAGAGATCAGCCAAAGGACTTATAGGCATCTATGCAGGGACACAGACAATAGAGTTGTGAAGGCCTAGAGCAGGGGATGGAGGCAGGCTAGAGGGGTCAATGGGGAGGAGACATATGTAATACTTTCAACAATAAAGATTTAATTTTTTAAAAAGACATAAGTAATATATTTCCTTCTCTTAATGAGTGTGAAGAGTATCTTTTTTTTTTTTTTTTTTTTTTTTTTTTAAGGAAAACTTACTCCATCAACTTGATCAAGACTTTCTGGAATCTTCCTCTGAAGGTAGCATATCACATCTCATAGCTTACCTAACTAAATTATAAAATGCTTGAATATAGGGTTTGCCGCATTGTCTATATAATTGCATCAGGCTGAAAATAACTTTTTTCAAGGATATCACATATCAAGGATATGTTTTGAATTTTTCTACATGGGTCTTATGATTCAAGGGCTATTGAGAACTCAAGGCTATCCTAGAATAACATCTGAAGTAACAATGCCCCTAAATACAACATAACATTTGATTCTATTTCTTATGAAAAGATAATAAACAACACAATAATATGCAGTTTTTTAATTTCCACACTTGAGCCTGAGTGGTTTGTTTCCTATTTTTGAGGTCTAAGGTTACAACTGTTGTCACAACTTTTATTTTATTTTTTTATTTTTTTTAATATATTTTATTGATTTCTACAGAGAGGAAGGAAGAGGGTCAGAGAGCTAGAAACATCGATGAGAGAGCATCATCGATCAGCTGCCTCTTGCACACCCCCTACTGGGGATGTGCCCACAACCAATGTACATGCCCTTGACTGGAATCGAACCCAGGACCTTTCAGTCCCCAAGCCAACGCTCTATCCATTGAGCCAAACCGGTTTCAGCTGTTGTCACAACTTTTAGAATTAAAACTCTGATTTGATTATATGCCTTATCTATTTATTACCCTACCTCTAGCACTCAGTATGTAAGCAAGGATTAATAAATGTTTGTTGAATATTGAATGGATGAAAACCCTCTTCTATGAATACTTAGAATGTTAAAAAATAGTTTGTTTGACAATAGTGTTTTTAACATAAATCCAAATTTATAGTAACAATTTTATTAAAATGATATATGTTTTAACTATGATTGGAGAAAATC